>NC_134831.1:36652638-36890773 GCF_004210375.1 Tachypleus tridentatus | reverse complement strand
TTATGGCTGCTATTGAATCTAGTATTTTACTTTACATTACAAGAAGTTGGTTATGGCTGCTATTGAATCTAGTATTTTACTTTACATTACAAGAAGTTGGTTATGGCTGCTATTGAATCTAGTATTTTACTTTACATTACAAGAAGTTGGTTATGGCTGCTATTGAATCTAGTATTTTACTTTACATTACAAGAAGTTGGTTATGGCTGCTATTGAATCTAGTATTTTACTTTACATTACAAGAAGTTGGTTATGGCTGCTATTGAATCTAGTATTTTACTTTACATTACAAGAAGTTGGTTATGGCTGCTATTGAATCTAGTATTTTACTTTACATTACAAGAAGTTGGTTATGGCTGCTATTGAATCTAGTATTTTACTTTACATTACAAGAAGTTGGTTATGGCTGCTATTGAATCTAGTATTTTACTTTACATTACAAGAAGTTGGTTATGGCTGCTATTGAATCTAGTATTTTACTTTACATTACAAGAAGTTGGTTATGGCTGCTATTGAATCTAGTATTTTACTTTACATTACAAGAAGTTGGTTATGGCTGCTATTGAATCTAGTATTTTACTTTACATTACAAGAAGTTGGTTATGGTGCTATTGAATCTAGTATTTTACTTTACATTACAAGAAGTTGGTTATGGCTGCTATTGAATCTAGTATTTTACTTTACATTACAAGAAGTTGGTTATGGCTGCTATTGAATCTAGTATTTTACTTTACATTACAAGAAGTTGGTTATGGCTGCTATTGAATCTAGTATTTTACTTTACATTACAAGAAGTTGGTTATGGCTGCTATTGAATCTAGTATTTTACTTTACATTACAAGAAGTTGGTTATGGCTGCTATTGAATCTAGTATTTTACTTTACATTACAAGAAGTTGGTTATGGCTGCTATTGAATCTAGTATTTTACTTTACATTACAAGAAGTTGGTTATGGCTGCTATTGAATCTAGTATTTTACTTTACATTACAAGAAGTTGGTTATGGCTGCTATTGTATTTTTACTTTACATTACAAGAAGTTGGTTATGGCTGCTATTGAATCTAGTATTTTACTTTACATTACAAGAAGTTGGTTATGGCTGCTATTGAATCTAGTATTTTACTTTACATTACAAGAAGTTGGTTATGGCTGCTATTGAATCTAGTATTTTACTTTACATTACAAGAAGTTGGTTATGGTTGCTATTGAATCTAGTATTTTACTTTACATTACAAGAAGTTGGTTATGGCTGCTATTGAATCTAGTATTTTACTTTACATTACAAGAAGTTGGTTATGGCTGCTATTGAATCTAGTATTTTACTTTACATTACAAGAAGTTGGTTATGGTTGCTATTGAATCTAGTATTTTACTTTACATTACAAGAAGTTGGTTATGGCTGCTATTGAATCTAGTATTTTACTTTACATTACAAGAAGTTGGTTATGGCTGCTATTGAATCTAGTATTTTACTTTACATTACAAGAAGTTGGTTATGGCTGCTATTGAATCTAGTATTTTACTTTACATTACAAGAAGTTGGTTATGGTTGCTATTGAATCTAGTATTTTACTTTACATTACAAGAAGTTGGTTATGGCTGCTATTGAATCTAGTATTTTACTTTACATTACAAGAAGTTGGTTATGGCTGCTATTGAATCTAGTATTTTACTTTACATTACAAGAAGTTGGTTATGGCTGCTATTGAATCTAGTATTTTACTTTACATTACAAGAAGTTGGTTATGGCTGCTATTGAATCTAGTATTTTACTTTACATTATTGAATCTAGTATTTTACTTTACATTACAAGAAGTTGGTTATGGCTGCTATTGAATCTAGTATTTTACTTTACATTACAAGAAGTTGGTTATGGCTGCTATTGAATCTAGTATTTTACTTTACATTACAAGAAGTTGGTTATGGCTGCTATTGAATCTAGTATTTTACTTTACATTACAAGAAGTTGGTTATGGCTGCTATTGAATCTAGTATTTTACTTTACATTACAAGAAGTTGGTTATGGCTGCTATTGAATCTAGTATTTTACTTTACATTACAAGAAGTTGGTTATGGTTGCTATTGAATCTAGTATTTTACTTTACATTACAAGAAGTTGGTTATGGCTGCTATTGAATCTAGTATTTTACTTTACATTACAAGAAGTTGGTTATGGTTGCTATTGAATCTAGTATTTTACTTTACATTACAAGAAGTTGGTTATGGCTGCTATTGAATCTAGTATTTTACTTTACATTACAAGAAGTTGGTTATGGCTGCTATTGAATCTAGTATTTTACTTTACATTACAAGAAGTTGGTTATGGCTGCTATTGAATCTAGTATTTTACTTTACATTACAAGAAGTTGGTTATGGCTGCTATTGAATCTAGTATTTTACTTTACATTACAAGAAGTTGGTTATCGGTGCTATTGAATCTAGTATTTTACTTTACATTACAAGAAGTTGGTTATGGCTGCTATTGAATCTAGTATTTTACTTTACATTACAAGAAGTTGGTTATGGCTGCTATTGAATCTAGTATTTTACTTTACATTACAAGAAGTTGGTTATGGCTGCTATTGAATCTAGTATTTTACTTTACATTACAAGAAGTTGGTTATGGCTGCTATTGAATCTAGTATTTTACTTTACATTACAAGAAGTTGGTTATGGCTGCTATTGAATCTAGTATTTTACTTTACATTACAAGAAGTTGGTTATGGCTGCTATTGAATCTAGTATTTTACTTTACATTACAAGAAGTTGGTTATGGCTGCTATTGAATCTAGTATTTTACTTTACATTACAAGAAGTTGGTTATGGCTGCTATTGAATCTAGTATTTTACTTTACATTACAAGAAGTTGGTTATGGCTGCTATTGAATCTAGTATTTTACTTTACATTACAAGAAGTTGGTTATGGCTGCTATTGAATCTAGTATTTTACTTTACATTACAAGAAGTTGGTTATGGCTGCTATTGAATCTAGTATTTTACTTTACATTACAAGAAGTTGGTTATGGCTGCTATTGAATCTAGTATTTTACTTTACATTACAAGAAGTTGGTTATGGCTGCTATTGAATCTACAAGTATTTTACTGCTTTGACAGTATTTTACTTTACATTAAGTTGGTTATGGTGCTATTGAATCTAGTATTTTACTTTACATTACAAGAAGTTGGTTATGGCTGCTATTGAATCTAGTATTTTACTTTACATTACAAGAAGTTGGTTATGGCTGCTATTGAATCTAGTATTTTACTTTACATTACAAGAAGTTGGTTATGGCTGCTATTGAATCTAGTATTTTACTTTACATTACAAGAAGTTGGTTATGGCTGCTATTGAATCTAGTATTTTACTTTACATTACAAGAAGTTGGTTATGGTTGCTATTGAATCTAGTATTTTACTTTACATTACAAGAAGTTGGTTATGGCTGCTATTGAATCTAGTATTTTACTTTACATTACAAGAAGTTGGTTATGGCTGCTATTGAATCTAGTATTTTACTTTACATTACAAGAAGTTGGTTATGGCTGCTATTAAATCTAGTATTTTACTTTACATTATTGAATCTGGTATTTTACTTTACATTACAAGAAGTTGGTTATGGCTGCTATTGAATCTAGTATTTTACTTTACATTACAAGAAGTTGGTTATGGCTGCTATTGAATCTAGTATTTTACTTTACATTACAAGAAGTTGGTTATGGCTGCTATTGAATCTAGTATTTTACTTTACATTACAAGAAGTTGGTTATGGCTGCTATTGAATCTAGTATTTTACTTTACATTACAAGAAGTTGGTTATGGCTGCTATTGAATCTAGTATTTTACTTTACATTACAAGAAGTTGGTTATGGCTGCTATTGAATCTAGTATTTTACTTTACATTACAAGAATTTTACTTTACATTACAAGTTGGTTATGGCTGCTATTGAATCTAGTATTTTACTTTACATTACAAGAAGTTGGTTATGGCTGCTATTGAATCTAGTATTTTACTTTACATTACAAGAAGTTGGTTATGGCTGCTATTGAATCTAGTATTTTACTTTACATTACAAGAAGTTGGTTATGGCTGCTATTGAATCTAGTATTTTACTTTACATTACAAGAAGTTGGTTATGGCTGCTATTGAATCTAGTATTTTACTTTACATTACAAGAAGTTGGTTATGGCTGCTATTGAATCTAGTATTTTACTTTACATTACAAGAAGTTGGTTATGGCTGCTATTGAATCTAGTATTTTACTTTACATTACAAGAAGTTGGTTATGGCTGCTATTGAATCTAGTATTTTACTTTACATTACAAGAAGTTGGTTATGGCTGCTATTGAATCTAGTATTTTACTTTACATTACAAGAAGTTGGTTATGGTATTTTACTGCTATTGAATCTAGTATTTTACTTTACATTACAAGAAGTTGGTTATGGCTGCTATTGAATCTAGTATTTTACTTTACATTACAAGAAGTTGGTTATGGCTGCTATTGAATCTAGTATTTTACTTTACATTACAAGAAGTTGGTTATGGCTGCTATTGAATCTAGTATTTTACTTTACATTACAAGAAGTTGGTTATGGCTGCTATTGAATCTAGTATTTTACTTTACATTACAAGAAGTTGGTTATGGTTGCTATTGAATCTAGTATTTTACTTTACATTACAAGAAGTTGGTTATGGCTGCTATTGAATCTAGTATTTTACTTTACATTACAAGAAGTTGGTTATGGCTGCTATTGAATCTAGTATTTTACTTTACATTACAAGAAGTTGGTTATGGCTGCTATTGAATCTAGTATTTTACTTTACATTACAAGAAGTTGGTTATGGCTGCTATTGAATCTAGTATTTTACTTTACATTACAAGAAGTTGGTTATGGCTGCTATTGAATCTAGTATTTTACTTTACATTACAAGAAGTTGGTTATGGCTGCTATTGAATCTAGTATTTTACTTTACATTATTGAATCTAGTATTTTACTTTACATTACAAGAAGTTGGTTATGGCTGCTATTGAATCTAGTATTTTACTTTACATTACAAGAAGTTGGTTATGGCTGCTATTGAATCTAGTATTTTACTTTACATTACAAGAAGTTGGTTATGGCTGCTATTGAATCTAGTATTTTACTTTACATTACAAGAAGTTGGTTATGGCTGCTATTGAATCTAGTATTTTACTTTACATTACAAGAAGTTGGTTATGGCTGCTATTGAATCTAGTATTTTACTTTACATTACAAGAAGTTGGTTATGGCTGCTATTGAATCTAGTATTTTACTTTACATTACAAGAAGTTGGTTATGGCTGCTATTGAATCTAGTATTTTACTTTACATTACAAGAAGTTGGTTATGGCTGCTATTGAATCTAGTATTTTACTTTACATTACAAGAAGTTGGTTATGGCTGCTATTGAATCTAGTATTTTACTTTACATTACAAGAAGTTGGTTATGGCTGCTATTGAATCTAGTATTTTACTTTACATTACAAGAAGTTGGTTATGGCTGCTATTGAATCTAGTATTTTACTTTACATTACAAGAAGTTGGTTATGGCTGCTATTGAATCTAGTATTTTACTTTACATTACAAGAAGTTGGTTATGGCTGCTATTGAATCTAGTATTTTACTTTACATTACAAGAAGTTGGTTATGGCTGCTATTGAATCTAGTATTTTACTTTACATTACAAGAAGTTGGTTATGGCTGCTATTGAATCTAGTATTTTACTTTACATTACAAGAAGTTGGTTATGGCTGCTATTGAATCTAGTATTTTACTTTACATTACAAGAAGTTGGTTATGGCTGCTATTGAATCTAGTATTTTACTTTACATTACAAGAAGTTGGTTATGGCTGCTATTGAATCTAGTATTTTACTTTACATTACAAGAAGTTGGTTATGGCTGCTATTGAATCTAGTATTTTACTTTACATTACAAGAAGTTGGTTATGGCTGCTATTGAATCTAGTATTTTACTTTACATTACAAGAAGTTGGTTATGGCTGCTATTGAATCTAGTATTTTACTTTACATTACAAGAAGTTGGTTATGGCTGCTATTGAATCTAGTATTTTACTTTACATTACAAGAAGTTGGTTATGGTGCTATTGAATCTAGTATTTTACTTTACATTACAAGAAGTTGGTTATGGCTGCTATTGAATCTAGTATTTTACTTTACATTACAAGAAGTTGGTTATGGCTGCTATTGAATCTAGTATTTTACTTTACATTACAAGAAGTTGGTTATGGCTGCTATTGAATCTAGTATTTTACTTTACATTACAAGAAGTTGGTTATGGCTGCTATTGAATCTAGTATTTTACTTTACATTACAAGAAGTTGGTTATGGTGCTATTGAATCTAGTATTTTACTTTACATTACAAGAAGTTGGTTATGGCTGCTATTGAATCTAGTATTTTACTTTACATTACAAGAAGTTGGTTATGGCTGCTATTGAATCTAGTATTTTACTTTACATTACAAGAAGTTGGTTATGGCTGCTATTGAATCTAGTATTTTACTTTACATTACAAGAAGTTGGTTATGGCTGCTATTGAATCTAGTATTTTACTTTACATTACAAGAAGTTGGTTATGGCTGCTATTGAATCTAGTATTTTACTTTACATTACAAGAAGTTGGTTATGGCTGCTATTGAATCTAGTATTTTACTTTACATTACAAGAAGTTGGTTATGGCTGCTATTGAATCTAGTATTTTACTTTACATTACAAGAAGTTGGTTATGGCTGCTATTGAATCTAGTATTTTACTTTACATTACAAGAAGTTGGTTATGGTTGCTATTGAATCTAGTATTTTACTTTACATTACAAGAAGTTGGTTATGGCTGCTATTGAATCTAGTATTTTACTTTACATTACAAGAAGTTGGTTATGGCTGCTATTGAATCTAGTATTTTACTTTACATTACAAGAAGTTGGTTATGGCTGCTATTGAATCTAGTATTTTACTTTTACATTACAATTTTAAGTTGGTTATGGCTGCTATTGAATCTAGTATTTTACTTTACATTACAAGAAGTTGGTTATGGCTGCTATTGAATCTAGTATTTTACTTTACATTACAAGAAGTTGGTTATGGCTGCTATTGAATCTAGTATTTTACTTTACATTACAAGAAGTTGGTTATGGCTGCTATTGAATCTAGTATTTTACTTTACATTATTGAATCTAGTATTTTACTTTACATTACAAGAAGTTGGTTATGGCTGCTATTGAATCTAGTATTTTACTTTACATTACAAGAAGTTGGTTATGGCTGCTATTGAATCTAGTATTTTACTTTACATTACAAGAAGTTGGTTATGGCTGCTATTAAATCTAGTATTTTACTTTACATTACAAGAAGTTGGTTATGGCTGCTATTGAATCTAGTATTTTACTTTACATTACAAGAAGTTGGTTATGGCTGCTATTGAATCTAGTATTTTACTTTACATTACAAGAAGTTGGTTATGGTTGCTATTGAATCTAGTATTTTACTTTACATTACAAGAAGTTGGTTATGGCTGCTATTGAATCTAGTATTTTACTTTACATTACAAGAAGTTGGTTATGGCTGCTATTGAATCTAGTATTTTACTTTACATTACAAGAAGTTGGTTATGGCTGCTATTGAATCTAGTATTTTACTTTACATTACAAGAAGTTGGTTATGGCTGCTATTGAATCTAGTATTTTACTTTACATTACAAGAAGTTGGTTATGGCTGCTATTGAATCTAGTATTTTACTTTACATTACAAGAAGTTGGTTATGGTTGCTATTGAATCTAGTATTTTACTTTACATTACAAGAAGTTGGTTATGGTTGCTATTGAATCTAGTATTTTACTTTACATTACAATTACAAGAAGTTGGTTATGGCTGCTATTGAATCTAGTATTTTACTTTACATTACAAGAAGTTGGTTATGGCTGCTATTGAATCTAGTATTTTACTTTACATTACAAGAAGTTGGTTATGGCTGCTATTGAATCTAGTATTTTACTTTACATTACAAGAAGTTGGTTATGGCTGCTATTGAATCTAGTATTTTACTTTACATTACAAGAAGTTGGTTATGGCTGCTATTGAATCTAGTATTTTACTTTACATTACAAGAAGTTGGTTATGGCTGCTATTGAATCTAGTATTTTACTTTACATTACAAGAAGTTGGTTATGGCTGCTATTGAATCTAGTATTTTACTTTACATTACAAGAAGTTGGTTATGGCTGCTATTGAATCTAGTATTTTACTTTACATTACAAGAAGTTGGTTATGGCTGCTATTGAATCTAGTATTTTACTTTACATTACAAGAAGTTGGTTATGGCTGCTATTGAATCTAATCTAGTATTTTACTTTACATTACAAGAAGTTGGTTATGGCTGCTATTGAATCTAGTATTTTACTTTACATTACAAGAAGTTGGTTATGGCTGCTATTGAATCTAGTATTTTACTTTACATTACAAGAAGTTGGTTATGGCTGCTATTGAATCTAGTATTTTACTTTACATTACAAGAAGTTGGTTATGGCTGCTATTGAATCTAGTATTTTACTTTACATTACAAGAAGTTGGTTATGGCTGCTATTGAATCTAGTATTTTACTTTACATTACAAGAAGTTGGTTATGGCTGCTATTGAATCTAGTATTTTACTTTACATTACAAGAAGTTGGTTATGGCTGCTATTGAATCTAGTATTTTACTTTACATTACAAGAAGTTGGTTATGGTTGCTATTGAATCTAGTATTTTACTTTACATTACAAGAAGTTGGTTATGGCTGCTATTGAATCTAGTATTTTACTTTACATTACAAGAAGTTGGTTATGGCTGCTATTGAATCTAGTATTTTACTTTACATTACAAGAAGTTGGTTATGGTTGCTATTGAATCTAGTATTTTACTTTACATTACAAGAAGTTGGTTATGGCTGCTATTGAATCTAGTATTTTACTTTACATTACAAGAAGTTGGTTATGGTGCTATTGAATCTAGTATTTTACTTTACATTACAAGAAGTTGGTTATGGCTGCTATTGAATCTAGTATTTTACTTTACATTACAAGAAGTTGGTTATGGCTGCTATTGAATCTAGTATTTTACTTTACATTACAAGAAGTTGGTTATGGCTGCTATTGAATCTAGTATTTTACTTTACATTACAAGAAGTTGGTTATGGCTGCTATTGAATCTAGTATTTTACTTTACATTACAAGAAGTTGGTTATGGCTGCTATTGAATCTAGTATTTTACTTTACATTACAAGAAGTTGGTTATGGCTGCTATTGAATCTAGTATTTTACTTTACATTACAAGAAGTTGGTTATGGCTGCTATTGAATCTAGTATTTTACTTTACATTACAAGAAGTTGGTTATGGCTGCTATTGAATCTAGTATTTTACTTTACATTACAAGAAGTTGGTTATGGCTGCTATTGAATCTAGTATTTTACTTTACATTACAAGAAGTTGGTTATGGCTGCTATTGAATCTAGTATTTTACTTTACATTACAAGAAGTTGGTTATGGCTGCTATTGAATCTAGTATTTTACTTTACATTACAAGAAGTTGGTTATGGCTGCTATTGAATCTAGTATTTTACTTTACATTACAAGAAGTTGGTTATGGCTGCTATTGAATCTAGTATTTTACTTTACATTACAAGAAGTTGGTTATGGCTGCTATTGAATCTAGTATTTTACTTTACATTACAAGAAGTTGGTTATGGCTGCTATTGAATCTAGTATTTTACTTTACATTACAAGAAGTTGGTTATGGCTGCTATTGAATCTAGTATTTTACTTTACATTACAAGAAGTTGGTTATGGCTGCTGTTAAATCTAGTATTTTACTTTACATTATTGAATCTAGTTATTTTACTTTACATTACAAGAAGTTGCTTACGGCTGCTATTGAATCTAGTATTTTACTTTACATTACAAGAAGTTGGTTATGGCTGCTATTGAATCTAGTATTTTACTTTACATTACAAGAAGTTGGTTATGGCTGCTATTGAATCTAGTATTTTACTTTACATTACAAGAAGTTGGTTATGGCTGCTATTGAATCTAGTATTTTACTTTACATTACAAGAAGTTGGTTATGGCTGCTATTGAATCTAGTATTTTACTTTACATTACAAGAAGTTGGTTATGGCTGCTATTGAATCTAGTATTTTACTTTACATTACAAGAAGTTGGTTATGGCTGCTATTGAATCTAGTATTTTACTTTACATTACAAGAAGTTGGTTATGGCTGCTATTGAATCTAGTATTTTACTTTACATTACAAGAAGTTGGTTATGGTTGCTATTGAATCTAGTATTTTACTTTACATTACAAGAAGTTGGTTATGGCTGCTATTGAATCTAGTATTTTACTTTACATTACAAGAAGTTGGTTATGGCTGCTATTGAATCTAGTATTTTACTTTACATTACAAGAAGTTGGTTATGGCTGCTATTGAATCTAGTATTTTACTTTACATTACAAGAAGTTGGTTATGGCTGCTATTGAATCTAGTATTTTACTTTACATTACAAGAAGTTGGTTATGGCTGCTATTGAATCTAGTATTTTACTTTACATTACAAGAAGTTGGTTATGGCTGCTATTGAATCTAGTATTTTACTTTACATTACAAGAAGTTGGTTATGGCTGCTATTGAATCTAGTATTTTACTTTACATTACAAGAAGTTGGTTATGGCTGCTATTGAATCTAGTATTTTACTTTACATTACAAGAAGTTGGTTATGGCTGCTATTGAATCTAGTATTTTACTTTACATTACAAGAAGTTGGTTATGGCTGCTATTGAATCTAGTATTTTACTTTACATTACAAGAAGTTGGTTATGGCTGCTATTGAATCTAGTATTTTACTTTACATTACAAGAAGTTGGTTATGGTTGCTATTGAATCTAGTATTTTACTTTACATTACAAGAAGTTGGTTATGGTTGCTATTGAATCTAGTATTTTACTTTACATTACAAGAAGTTGGTTATGGCTGCTATTGAATCTAGTATTTTACTTTACATTACAAGAAGTTGGTTATGGCTGCTATTGAATCTAGTATTTTACTTTACATTACAAGAAGTTGGTTATGGTGCTATTGAATCTAGTATTTTACTTTACATTACAAGAAGTTGGTTATGGCTGCTATTGAATCTAGTATTTTACTTTACATTACAAGAAGTTGGTTATGGTGCTATTGAATCTAGTATTTTACTTTACATTACAAGAAGTTGGTTATGGCTGCTATTGAATCTAGTATTTTACTTTACATTACAAGAAGTTGGTTATCGGTGCTATTGAATCTAGTATTTTACTTTACATTACAAGAAGTTGGTTATGGCTGCTATTGAATCTAGTATTTTACTTTACATTACAAGAAGTTGGTTATGGCTGCTATTGAATCTAGTATTTTACTTTACATTACAAGAAGTTGGTTATGGCTGCTATTGAATCTAGTATTTTACTTTTACATTACAAGAAGTTGGTTATGGCTGCTATTGAATCTAGTATTTTACTATTACATTACAAGAAAGTTGGTTATGGCTGCTATTGAATCTAGTATTTTACTTTACATTACAAGAAGTTGGTTATGGCTGCTATTGAATCTAGTATTTTACTTTACATTACAAGAAGTTGGTTATGGCTGCTATTGAATCTAGTATTTTACTTTACATTACAAGAAGTTGGTTATGGCTGCTATTGAATCTAGTATTTTACTTTACATTACAAGAAGTTGGTTATGGCTGCTATTGAATCTAGTATTTTACTTTACATTACAAGAAGTTGGTTATGGCTGCTATTGAATCTAGTATTTTACTTTACATTACAAGAAGTTGGTTATGGCTGCTATTGAATCTAGTATTTTACTTTACATTACAAGAAGTTGGTTATGGCTGCTATTGAATCTAGTATTTTACTTTACATTACAAGAAGTTGGTTATGGTGCTATTGAATCTAGTATTTTACTTTACATTACAAGAAGTTGGTTATGGCTGCTATTGAATCTAGTATTTTACTTTACATTACAAGAAGTTGGTTATGGCTGCTATTGAATCTAGTATTTTACTTTACATTACAAGAAGTTGGTTATGGGTGCTATTGAATCTAGTATTTTACTTTACATTACAAGAAGTTGGTTATGGCTGCTATTGAATCTAGTATTTTACTTTACATTACAAGAAGTTGGTTATGGCTGCTATTAAATCTAGTATTTTACTTTTACATTACAAGAAGTTGGTTACATTGAATCTAGTATTTTACTTTACATTACAAGAAGTTGGTTATGGCTGCTATTGAATCTAGTATTTTACTTTACATTACAAGAAGTTGGTTATGGTTGCTATTGAATCTAGTATTTTACTTTACATTACAAGAAGTTGGTTATGGCTGCTATTGAATCTAGTATTTTACTTTACATTACAAGAAGTTGGTTATGGCTGCTATTGAATCTAGTATTTTACTTTACATTACAAGAAGTTGGTTATGGCTGCTATTGAATCTAGTATTTTACTTTACATTACAAGAAGTTGGTTATGGCTGCTATTGAATCTAGTATTTTACTTTACATTACAAGAAGTTGGTTATGGCTGCTATTGAATCTAGTATTTTACTTTACATTACAAGAAGTTGGTTATGGCTGCTATTGAATCTAGTATTTTACTTTACATTACAAGAAGTTGGTTATGGCTGCTATTGAATCTAGTATTTTACTTTTACAAGAAGTTGGTTACATTAATCTAGAAGTTGGTTATGGCTGCTATTGAATCTAGTATTTTACTTTACATTACAAGAAGTTGGTTATGGCTGCTATTGAATCTAGTATTTTACTTTACATTACAAGAAGTTGGTTACGGCTGCTATTGAATCTAGTATTTTACTTTACATTACAAGAAGTTGGTTATGGCTGCTATTGAATCTAGTATTTTACTTTACATTACAAGAAGTTGGTTATGGTTGCTATTGAATCTGGCATTTTACTTCACATTACAAGAGGTCGGTTATGGCTGCTATTACATTACAAGAAGTTGGATATGGTTGCTATTGAATCTAGTATTTTACTTTACATTACAAGAAGCTGGTTATGGCTGCTATTGAATCTAGTATTTTACTTTACATTACAAGAAGTTGGTTATGGCTGCTATTGAATCTAGTATTTTACTTTACATTATTGAATCTAGTATTTTACTTTACATTACAAGAAGTTGGTTATGGCTGCTATTGAATCTAGTATTTTACTTTACATTACAAGAAGTTGGTTATGGTTGCTATTGAATCTAGTATTTTACTTTACATTACAAGAAGTTGGTTATGGCTGCTATTGAATCTAGTATTTTACTTTACATTACAAGAAGTTGGTTATGGCTGCTATTGAATCTAGTATTTTACTTTACATTACAAGAAGTTGGTTATGGCTGCTATTGAATCTAGTATTTTACTTTACATTACAAGAAGTTGGTTATGGCTGCTATTGAATCTAGTATTTTACTTTACATTACAAGAAGTTGGTTATGGCTGCTATTGAATCTAGTATTTTACTTTACATTACAAGAAGTTGGTTATGGTTGCTATTGAATCTAGTATTTTACTTTACATTACAAGAAGTTGGTTATGGCTGCTATTGAATCTAGTATTTTACTTTACATTACAAGAAGTTGGTTATGGCTGCTATTGAATCTAGTATTTTACTTTACATTACAAGAAGTTGGTTATGGCTGCTATTGAATCTAGTATTTTACTTTACATTACAAGAAGTTGGTTATGGCTGCTATTGAATCTAGTATTTTACTTTACATTACAAGAAGTTGGTTATGGTGCTATTGAATCTAGTATTTTACTTTACATTACAAGAAGTTGGTTATGGCTGCTATTGAATCTAGTATTTTACTTTACATTACAAGAAGTTGGTTATGGCTGCTATTGAATCTAGTATTTTACTTTACATTACAAGAAGTTGGTTATGGCTGCTATTGAATCTAGTATTTTACTTTACATTACAAGAAGTTGGTTATGGCTGCTATTGAATCTAGTATTTTACTTTACATTACAAGAAGTTGGTTATTTTACTTTTTTACTTACAAGAAGTTGGTTATGGCTGCTATTGAATCTAGTATTTTACTTTACATTACAAGAAGTTGGTTATGGCTGCTATTAAATCTAGTATTTTACTTTACATTATTGAATCTAGTATTTTACTTTACATTACAAGAAGTTGGTTATGGCTGCTATTAAATCTAGTATTTTACTTTACATTACAAGAAGTTGGTTATGGCTGCTATTGAATCTAGTATTTTACTTTACATTACAAGAAGTTGGTTATGGCTGCTATTGAATCTAGTATTTTACTTTACATTACAAGAAGTTGGTTATGGTTGCTATTGAATCTAGTATTTTACTTTACATTACAAGAAGTTGGTTATGGCTGCTATTGAATCTAGTATTTTACTTTACATTACAAGAAGTTGGTTATGGCTGCTATTGAATCTAGTATTTTACTTTACATTACAAGAAGTTGGTTATGGCTGCTATTGAATCTAGTATTTTACTTTACATTACAAGAAGTTGGTTATGGCTGCTATTGAATCTAGTATTTTACTTTACATTACAAGAAGTTGGTTATGGCTGCTATTGAATCTAGTATTTTACTTTACATTACAAGAAGTTGGTTATGGCTGCTATTGAATCTAGTATTTTACTTTACATTACAAGAAGTTGGTTATGGCTGCTATTGAATCTAGTATTTTACTTTACATTACAAGAAGTTGGTTATGGCTGCTATTGAATCTAGTATTTTACTTTACATTACAAGAAGTTGGTTATGGCTGCTATTGAATCTAGTATTTTACTTTACATTACAAGAAGTTGGTTATGGCTGCTATTGAATCTAGTATTTTACTTTACATTACAAGAAGTTGGTTATGGCTGCTATTGAATCTAGTATTTTACTTTACATTACAAGAAGTTGGTTATGGCTGCTATTGAATCTAGTATTTTACTTTACATTACAAGAAGTTGGTTATGGCTGCTATTGAATCTAGTATTTTACTTTACATTACAAGAAGTTGGTTATGGCTGCTATTGAATCTAGTATTTTACTTTACATTACAAGAAGTTGGTTATGGCTGCTATTGAATCTAGTATTTTACTTTACATTACAAGAAGTTGGTTATGGCTGCTATTGAATCTAGTATTTTACTTTACATTACAAGAAGTTGGTTATGGCTGCTATTGAATCTAGTATTTTACTTTACATTACAAGAAGTTGGTTATGGCTGCTATTGAATCTAGTATTTTACTTTACATTACAAGAAGTTGGTTATGGCTGCTATTGAATCTAGTATTTTACTTTACATTACAAGAAGTTGGTTATGGCTGCTATTGAATCTAGTATTTTACTTTACATTACAAGAAGTTGGTTATGGCTGCTATTGAATCTAGTATTTTACTTTACATTACAAGAAGTTGGTTATGGTGCTATTGAATCTAGTATTTTACTTTACATTACAAGAAGTTGGTTATGGCTGCTATTGAATCTAGTATTTTACTTTACATTACAAGAAGTTGGTTATGGTGCTATTGAATCTAGTATTTTACTTTACATTACAAGAAGTTGGTTATGGCTGCTATTGAATCTAGTATTTTACTTTACATTACAAGAAGTTGGTTATGGCTGCTATTGAATCTAGTATTTTACTTTACATTACAAGAAGTTGGTTATGGCTGCTATTGAATCTAGTATTTTACTTTACATTACAAGAAGTTGGTTATGGCTGCTATTGAATCTAGTATTTTACTTTACATTACAAGAAGTTGGTTATGGCTGCTATTAAATCTAGTATTTTACTTTACATTACAAGAAGTTGGTTATGGTGCTATTGAATCTAGTATTTTACTTTACATTACAAGAAGTTGGTTATGGCTGCTATTGAATCTAGTATTTTACTTTACATTACAAGAAGTTGGTTATGGCTGCTATTGAATCTAGTATTTTACTTTACATTACAAGAAGTTGGTTATGGTTGCTATTGAATCTAGTATTTTACTTTACATTACAAGAAGTTGGTTATGGCTGCTATTGAATCTAGTATTTTACTTTACATTACAAGAAGTTGGTTATGGCTGCTATTGAATCTAGTATTTTACTTTACATTACAAGAAGTTGGTTATGGCTGCTATTGAATCTAGTATTTTACTTTACATTACAAGAATCTAGTTGGTTATGGTTGGTTATGGCTATTGAATCTAGTATTTTACTTTACATTACAAGAAGTTGGTTATGGCTGCTATTGAATCTAGTATTTTACTTTACATTACAAGAAGTTGGTTATGGCTGCTATTGAATCTAGTATTTTACTTTACATTACAAGAAGTTGGTTATGGCTGCTATTGAATCTAGTATTTTACTTTACATTACAAGAAGTTGGTTATGGCTGCTATTGAATCTAGTATTTTACTTTACATTACAAGAAGTTGGTTATGGCTGCTATTGAATCTAGTATTTTACTTTACATTACAAGAAGTTGGTTATGGCTGCTATTGAATCTAGTATTTTACTTTACATTACAAGAAGTTGGTTATGGCTGCTATTGAATCTAGTATTTTACTTTACATTACAATGGTGCTATTGAATCTAGTATTTTACTTGGTTATGGTTGCTATTGAATCTAGTATTTTACTTTACATTACAAGAAGTTGGTTATGGCTGCTATTGAATCTAGTATTTTACTTTACATTACAAGAAGTTGGTTATGGCTGCTATTGAATCTAGTATTTTACTTTACATTACAAGAAGTTGGTTATGGCTGCTATTGAATCTAGTATTTTACTTTACATTACAAGAAGTTGGTTATGGCTGCTATTGAATCTAGTATTTTACTTTACATTACAAGAAGTTGGTTATGGCTGCTATTGAATCTAGTATTTTACTTTACATTACAAGAAGTTGGTTATGGCTGCTATTGAATCTAGTATTTTACTTTACATTACAAGAAGTTGGTTATGGTGCTATTGAATCTAGTATTTTACTTTACATTACAAGAAGTTGGTTATGGCTGCTATTGAATCTAGTATTTTACTTTACATTACAAGAAGTTGGTTATGGCTGCTATTGAATCTAGTATTTTACTTTACATTACAAGAAGTTGGTTATGGCTGCTATTGAATCTAGTATTTTACTTTACATTACAAGAAGTTGGTTATGGCTGCTATTGAATCTAGTATTTTACTTTACATTACAAGAAGTTGGTTATGGCTGCTATTGAATCTAGTATTTTACTTTACATTACAAGAAGTTGGTTATGGCTGCTATTGAATCTAGTATTTTACTTTACATTACAAGAAGTTGGTTATGGTTGCTATTGAATCTAGTATTTTACTTTACATTACAAGAAGTTGGTTATGGCTGCTATTGAATCTAGTATTTTACTTTACATTACAAGAAGTTGGTTATGGCTGCTATTGAATCTAGTATTTTACTTTACATTACAAGAAGTTGGTTATGGCTGCTATTGAATCTAGTATTTTACTTTACATTACAAGAAGTTGGTTATGGCTGCTATTGAATCTAGTATTTTACTTTACATTACAAGAAGTTGGTTATGGCTGCTATTGAATCTAGTATTTTACTTTACATTACAAGAAGTTGGTTATGGCTGCTATTGAATCTAGTATTTTACTTTATGTTATTGAATCTAGTATTTTACTTTACATTACAAGAAGTTGGTTATGGCTGCTATTGAATCTAGTATTTTACTTTACATTACAAGAAGTTGGTTATGGCTGCTATTGAATCTAGTATTTTACTTTACATTACAAGAAGTTGGTTATGGCTGCTATTGAATCTAGTATTTTACTTTACATTACAAGAAGTTGGTTATGGCTGCTATTGAATCTAGTATTTTACTTTACATTACAAGAAGTTGGTTATGGCTGCTATTGAATCTAGTATTTTACTTTACATTACAAGAAGTTGGTTATGGCTGCTATTGAATCTAGTATTTTACTTTACATTACAAGAAGTTGGTTATGGCTGCTATTGAATCTAGTATTTTACTTTACATTACAAGAAGTTGGTTATGGCTGCTATTGAATCTAGTATTTTACTTTACATTACAAGAAGTTGGTTATGGCTGCTATTGAATCTAGTATTTTACTTTACATTACAAGAAGTTGGTTATGGCTGCTATTGAATCTAGTATTTTACTTTACATTACAAGAAGTTGGTTATGGCTGCTATTGAATCTAGTATTTTACTTTACATTACAAGAAGTTGGTTATGGCTGCTATTAAATCTAGTATTTTACTTTACATTACAAGAAGTTGGTTATGGCTGCTATTGAATCTAGTATTTTACTTTACATTACAAGAAGTTGGTTATGGTTGCTATTGAATCTAGTATTTTACTTTACATTACAAGAAGTTGGTTATGGCTGCTATTGAATCTAGTATTTTACTTTACATTACAAGAAGTTGGTTATGGCTGCTATTGAATCTAGTATTTTACTTTACATTACAAGAAGTTGGTTATGGCTGCTATTGAATCTAGTATTTTACTTTACATTACAAGAAGTTGGTTATGGCTGCTATTGAATCTAGTATTTTACTTTACATTACAAGAAGTTGGTTATGGCTGCTATTGAATCTAGTATTTTACTTTACATTACAAGAAGTTGGTTATGGCTGCTATTGAATCTAGTATTTTACTTTACATTACAAGAAGTTGGTTATGGCTGCTATTGAATCTAGTATTTTACTTTACATTACAAGAAGTTGGTTATGGCTGCTATTGAATCTAGTATTTTACTTTACATTACAAGAAGTTGGTTATGGCTGCTATTGAATCTAGTATTTTACTTTACATTACAAGAAGTTGGTTATGGCTGCTATTGAATCTAGTATTTTACTTTACATTACAAGAAGTTGGTTATGGCTGCTATTGAATCTAGTATTTTACTTTACATTACAAGAAGTTGGTTATGGCTGCTATTGAATCTAGTATTTTACTTTACATTACAAGAAGTTGGTTATGGCTGCTATTGAATCTAGTATTTTACTTTACATTACAAGAAGTTGGTTATGGCTGCTATTGAATCTAGTATTTTACTTTACATTACAAGAAGTTGGTTATGGCTGCTATTAAATCTAGTATTTTACTTTACATTATTGAATCTTGTATTTTACTTTACATTACAAGAAGTTGGTTATGGCTGCTATTGAATCTAGTATTTTACTTTACATTACAAGAAGTTGGTTATGGCTGCTATTGAATCTAGTATTTTACTTTACATTACAAGAAGTTGGTTATGGCTGCTATTGAATCTAGTATTTTACTTTACATTACAAGAAGTTGGTTATGGCTGCTATTGAATCTAGTATTTTACTTTACATTACAAGAAGTTGGTTATGGTTGCTATTGAATCTAGTATTTTACTTTACATTACAAGAAGTTGGTTATGGCTGCTATTGAATCTAGTATTTTACTTTACATTACAAGAAGTTGGTTATGGCTGCTATTGAATCTATTTTACTTTACATTACAAGTTGGTTATTTTTGACTTTTTTACATTACAAGAAGTTGGTTATGGCTGCTATTGAATCTAGTATTTTACTTTACATTACAAGAAGTTGGTTATGGCTGCTATTGAATCTAGTATTTTACTTTACATTACAAGAAGTTGGTTATGGCTGCTATTGAATCTAGTATTTTACTTTACATTACAAGAAGTTGGTTATGGCTGCTATTGAATCTAGTATTTTACTTTACATTACAAGAAGTTGGTTATGGCTGCTATTGAATCTAGTATTTTACTTTACATTACAAGAAGTTGGTTATGGCTGCTATTGAATCTAGTATTTTACTTTACATTACAAGAAGTTGGTTATGGCTGCTATTGAATCTAGTATTTTACTTTACATTACAAGAAGTTGGTTATGGCTGCTATTGAATCTAGTATTTTACTTTACATTACAAGAAGTTGGTTATGGCTGCTATTGAATCTAGTATTTTACTTTACATTACAAGAAGTTGGTTATGGCTGCTATTGAATCTAGTATTTTACTTTACATTACAAGAAGTTGGTTATGGCTGCTATTGAATCTAGTATTTTACTTTACATTACAAGAAGTTGGTTATGGCTGCTATTGAATCTAGTATTTTACTTTACATTACAAGAAGTTGGTTATGGCTGCTATTGAATCTAGTATTTTACTTTACATTACAAGAAGTTGGTTATGGCTGCTATTGAATCTAGTATTTTACTTTACATTACAAGAAGTTGGTTATGGCTGCTATTGAATCTAGTATTTTACTTTACATTACAAGAAGTTGGTTATGGCTGCTATTGAATCTAGTATTTTACTTTACATTACAAGAAGTTGGTTATGGCTGCTATTGAATCTAGTATTTTACTTTACATTACAAGAAGTTGGTTATGGTGCTATTGAATCTAGTATTTTACTTTACATTACAAGAAGTTGGTTATGGCTGCTATTGAATCTAGTATTTTACTTTACATTACAAGAAGTTGGTTATGGCTGCTATTGAATCTAGTATTTTACTTTACATTACAAGAAGTTGGTTATGGCTGCTATTGAATCTAGTATTTTACTTTACATTACAAGAAGTTGGTTATGGCTGCTATTGAATCTAGTATTTTACTTTACAAGAAGTTGGTTATGGCTTATTATACATTACAAGAAGTTGGTTATGGCTGCTATTGAATCTAGTATTTTACTTTACATTACAAGAAGTTGGTTATGGCTGCTATTGAATCTAGTATTTTACTTTACATTACAAGAAGTTGGTTATGGCTGCTATTGAATCTAGTATTTTACTTTACATTACAAGAAGTTGGTTATGGCTGCTATTGAATCTAGTATTTTACTTTACATTACAAGAAGTTGGTTATGGCTGCTATTGAATCTAGTATTTTACTTTACATTACAAGAAGTTGGTTATGGCTGCTACTAGTATTTTACACATTACAAGAAGTTGGTTATGGCTGCTATTGAATCTAGTATTTTACTTTACATTACAAGAAGTTGGTTATGGTTGCTATTGAATCTAGTATTTTACTTTACATTACAAGAAGTTGGTTATGGTTGCTATTGAATCTAGTATTTTACTTTACATTACAAGAAGTTGGTTATGGCTGCTATTGAATCTAGTATTTTACTTTACATTACAAGAAGTTGGTTATGGTTGCTATTGAATCTAGTATTTTACTTTACATTACAAGAAGTTGGTTATGGCTGCTATTGAATCTAGTATTTTACTTTACATTACAAGAAGTTGGTTATGGTGCTATTGAATCTAGTATTTTACTTTACATTACAAGAAGGTTATGGTTATTGAATCTAGTATTTTACTATTACAAGAATCTAGTATTTTACTTTACATTACAAGAAGTTGGTTATGGCTGCTATTGAATCTAGTATTTTACTTTACATTACAAGAAGTTGGTTATGGCTGCTATTGAATCTAGTATTTTACTTGAATTGGTTATGGCTATTGAATCTTATTTTACTTTACATTACAAGAAGTTGGTTATGGCTGCTATTGAATCTAGTATTTTACTTTACATTACAAGAAGTTGGTTATGGCTGCTATTGAATCTAGTATTTTACTTTACATTACAAGAAGTTGGTTATGGCTGCTATTGAATCTAGTATTTTACTTTACATTACAAGAAGTTGGTTATGGCTGCTATTGAATCTAGTATTTTACTTTACATTACAAGAAGTTGGTTATGGCTGCTATTGAATCTAGTATTTTACTTTACATTACAAGAAGTTGGTTATGGCTGCTATTGAATCTAGTATTTTACTTTTTACATTACAAGAAGTTGGTTATGGCTGCTATTGAATCTAGTATTTTACTTTACATTACAAGAAGTTGGTTATGGCTGCTATTGAATCTAGTATTTTACTTTACATTACAAGAAGTTGGTTATGGCTGCTATTGAATCTAGTATTTTACTTTACATTACAAGAAGTTGGTTATGGTGCTATTGAATCTAGTATTTTACTTTACATTACAAGAAGTTGGTTATGGCTGCTATTGAATCTAGTATTTTACTTTACATTACAAGAAGTTGGTTATGGCTGCTATTGAATCTAGTATTTTACTTTACATTACAAGAAGTTGGTTATGGCTGCTATTGAATCTAGTATTTTACTTTACATTACAAGAAGTTGGTTATGGCTGCTATTGAATCTAGTATTTTACTTTACATTACAAGAAGTTGGTTATGGCTGCTATTGAATCTAGTATTTTACTTTACATTACAAGAAGTTGGTTATGGCTGCTATTGAATCTAGTATTTTACTTTACATTACAAGAAGTTGGTTATGGCTGCTATTGAATCTAGTATTTTACTTTACATTACAAGAAGTTGGTTATGGCTGCTATTGAATCTAGTATTTTACTTTACATTACAAGAAGTTGGTTATGGCTGCTATTGAATCTAGTATTTTACTTTACATTACAAGAAGTTGGTTATGGCTGCTATTGAATCTAGTATTTTACTTTACATTACAAGAAGTTGGTTATGGCTGCTATTGAATCTAGTATTTTACTTTACATTACAAGAAGTTGGTTATGGCTGCTATTGAATCTAGTATTTTACTTTACATTACAAGAAGTTGGTTATGGCTGCTATTGAATCTAGTATTTTACTTTACATTACAAGAAGTTGGTTATGGCTGCTATTGAATCTAGTATTTTACTTTACATTACAAGAAGTTGGTTATGGCTGCTATTGAATCTAGTATTTTACTTTACATTACAAGAAGTTGGTTATGGCTGCTATTGAATCTAGTATTTTACTTTACATTACAAGAAGTTGGTTATGGCTGCTATTGAATCTAGTATTTTACTTTACATTACAAGAAGTTGGTTATGGCTGCTATTGAATCTAGTATTTTACTTTACATTACAAGAAGTTGGTTATGGCTGCTATTAAATCTAGTATTTTACTTTACATTATTGAATCTAGTATTTTACTTTACATTACAAGAAGTTGGTTATGGCTGCTATTGAATCTAGTATTTTACTTTACATTACAAGAAGTTGGTTATGGCTGCTATTGAATCTAGTATTTTACTTTACATTACAAGAAGTTGGTTATGGCTGCTATTGAATCTAGTATTTTACTTTACATTACAAGAAGTTGGTTATGGCTGCTATTGAATCTAGTATTTTACTTTACATTACAAGAAGTTGGTTATGGCTGCTATTGAATCTAGTATTTTACTTTACATTACAAGAAGTTGGTTATGGCTGCTATTGAATCTAGTATTTTACTTTACATTACAAGAAGTTGGTTATGGTTGCTATTGAATCTAGTATTTTACTTTACATTACAAGAAGTTGGTTATGGCTGCTATTGAATCTAGTATTTTACTTTACATTACAAGAAGTTGGTTATGGCTGCTATTGAATCTAGTATTTTACTTTACATTACAAGAAGTTGGTTATGGCTGCTATTGAATCTAGTATTTTACTTTACATTACAAGAAGTTGGTTATGGCTGCTATTGAATCTAGTATTTTACTTTACATTACAATTACAAGAAGTTGGTTATGGCTGCTATTGAATCTAGTATTTTACTTTACATTACAAGAAGTTGGTTATGGCTGCTATTGAATCTAGTATTTTACTTTACATTACAAGAAGTTGGTTATGGCTGCTATTGAATCTAGTATTTTACTTTACATTACAAGAAGTTGGTTATGGCTGCTATTGAATCTAGTATTTTACTTTACATTACAAGAAGTTGGTTATGGTGCTATTGAATCTAGTATTTTACTTTACATTACAAGAAGTTGGTTATGGCTGCTATTGAATCTAGTATTTTACTTTACATTACAAGAAGTTGGTTATGGCTGCTATTGAATCTAGTATTTTACTTTACATTACAAGAAGTTGGTTATGGCTGCTATTGAATCTAGTATTTTACTTTACATTACAAGAAGTTGGTTATGGCTGCTATTGAATCTAGTATTTTACTTTACATTACAAGAAGTTGGTTATGGCTGCTATTGAATCTAGTATTTTACTTTACATTACAAGAAGTTGGTTATGGCTGCTATTGAATCTAGTATTTTACTTTACATTACAAGAAGTTGGTTATGGCTGCTATTGAATCTAGTATTTTACTTTATTACAAGAAGTTGGTTATGGCTGCTATTGTATCTTTTTACTTTACATTACAAGAAGTTGGTTATGGCTGCTATTGAATCTAGTATTTTACTTTACATTACAAGAAGTTGGTTATGGCTGCTATTGAATCTAGTATTTTACTTTACATTACAAGAAGTTGGTTATGGCTGCTATTGAATCTAGTATTTTACTTTACACATTACAAGAAGTTGGTTATGGCTGCTATTGAATCTAGTATTTTACTTTACATTACAAGAAGTTGGTTATGGCTGCTATTGAATCTAGTATTTTACTTTACATTACAAGAAGTTGGTTATGGCTGCTATTGAATCTAGTATTTTACTTTACATTACAAGAAGTTGGTTATGGCTGCTATTGAATCTAGTATTTTACTTTACATTACAAGAAGTTGGTTATGGCTGCTATTGAATCTAGTATTTTACTTTACATTACAAGAAGTTGGTTATGGCTGCTATTGAATCTAGTATTTTACTTTACATTACAAGAAGTTGGTTATGGTTGCTATTGAATCTAGTATTTTACTTTACATTACAAGAAGTTGGTTATGGTTGCTATTGAATCTAGTATTTTACTTTACATTACAAGAAGTTGGTTATGGCTGCTATTGAATCTAGTATTTTACTTTACATTACAAGAAGTTGGTTATGGCTGCTATTGAATCTAGTATTTTACTTTACATTACAAGAAGTTGGTTATGGTGCTATTGAATCTAGTATTTTACTTTACATTACAAGAAGTTGGTTATGGCTGCTATTGAATCTAGTATTTTACTTTACATTACAAGAAGTTGGTTATCGGTGCTATTGAATCTAGTATTTTACTTTACATTACAAGAAGTTGGTTATGGCTGCTATTGAATCTAGTATTTTTGAATCTTTACACATTACAAGAAGTTGGTTATGGCTGCTATTGAATCTAGTATTTTACTTTACATTACAAGAAGTTGGTTATGGCTGCTATTGAATCTAGTATTTTACTTTACATTACAAGAAGTTGGTTATGGCTGCTATTGAATCTAGTATTTTACTTTACATTACAAGAAGTTGGTTATGGTGCTATTGAATCTAGTATTTTACTTTACATTACAAGAAGTTGGTTATGGCTGCTATTGAATCTAGTATTTTACTTTACATTACAAGAAGTTGGTTATGGCTGCTATTGAATCTAGTATTTTACTTTACATTACAAGAAGTTGGTTATGGTGCTATTGAATCTAGTATTTTACTTTACATTACAAGAAGTTGGTTATGGCTGCTATTGAATCTAGTATTTTACTTTACATTACAAGAAGTTGGTTATGGCTGCTATTGAATCTAGTATTTTACTTTACATTACAAGAAGTTGGTTATGGCTGCTATTGAATCTAGTATTTTACTTTACATTACAAGAAGTTGGTTATGGCTGCTATTGAATCTAGTATTTTACTTTACATTACAAGAAGTTGGTTATGGTGCTATTGAATCTAGTATTTTACTTTACATTACAAGAAGTTGGTTATGGCTGCTATTGAATCTAGTATTTTACTTTACATTACAAGAAGTTGGTTATGGTTGCTATTGAATCTAGTATTTTACTTTACATTACAAGAAGTTGGTTATGGCTGCTATTGAATCTAGTATTTTACTTTACATTACAAGAAGTTGGTTATGGCTGCTATTGAATCTAGTATTTTACTTTACATTACAAGAAGTTGGTTATGGCTGCTATTGAATCTAGTATTTTACTTTACATTACAAGAAGTTGGTTATGGCTGCTATTGAATCTAGTATTTTACTTTACATTACAAGAAGTTGGTTATGGCTGCTATTGAATCTAGTATTTTACTTTACATTACAAGAAGTTGGTTATGGCTGCTATTGAATCTAGTATTTTACTTTACATTACAAGAAGTTGGTTATGGCTGCTATTGAATCTAGTATTTTACTTTACATTACAAGAAGTTGGTTATGGCTGCTATTGAATCTAGTATTTTACTTTACATTACAAGAAGTTGGTTATGGCTGCTATTGAATCTAGTATTTTACTTTACATTACAAGAAGTTGGTTATGGCTGCTATTGAATCTAGTATTTTACTTTACATTACAAGAAGTTGGTTATGGCTGCTATTGAATCTAGTATTTTACTTTACATTACAAGAAGTTGGTTATGGCTGCTATTGAATCTAGTATTTTACTTTACATTACAAGAAGTTGGTTATGGCTGCTATTGAATCTAGTATTTTACTTTACATTACAAGAAGTTGGTTATGGCTGCTATTGAATCTAGTATTTTACTTTACATTACAAGAAGTTGGTTATGGCTGCTATTGAATCTAGTATTTTACTTTACATTACAAGAAGTTGGTTATGGCTGCTATTGAATCTAGTATTTTACTTTTACATTACAAGAAGTTGGTTATGGCTGCTATTGAATCTAGTATTTTACTTTACATTACAAGAAGTTGGTTATGGCTGCTATTGAATCTAGTATTTTACTTTACATTACAAGAAGTTGGTTATGGTTGCTATTGAATCTAGTATTTTACTTTACATTACAAGAAGTTGGTTATGGTTGCTATTGAATCTAGTATTTTACTTTACATTACAAGAAGTTGGTTATGGCTGCTATTGAATCTAGTATTTTACTTTACATTACAAGAAGTTGGTTATGGCTGCTATTGAATCTAGTATTTTACTTTACATTACAAGAAGTTGGTTATGGCTGCTATTGAATCTAGTATTTTACTTTACATTACAAGAAGTTGGTTATGGTTGCTATTGAATCTAGTATTTTACTTTACATTACAAGAAGTTGGTTATGGCTGCTATTGAATCTAGTATTTTACTTTACATTACAAGAAGTTGGTTATGGCTGCTATTGAATCTAGTATTTTACTTTACATTATTGAATCTGGTATTTTACTTTACATTACAAGAAGTTGGTTATGGCTGCTATTAAATCTAGTATTTTACTTTACATTACAAGAAGTTGGTTATGGCTGCTATTGAATCTAGTATTTTACTTTACATTACAAGAAGTTGGTTATGGCTGCTATTGAATCTAGTATTTTACTTTACATTACAAGAAGTTGGTTATGGCTGCTATTGAATCTAGTATTTTACTTTACATTACAAGAAGTTGGTTATGGTGCTATTGAATCTAGTATTTTACTTTACATTACAAGAAGTTGGTTATGGCTGCTATTGAATCTAGTATTTTACTTTACATTACAAGAAGTTGGTTATGGTGCTATTGAATCTAGTATTTTACTGAATCTTACACTTTACAAGAAGTTGGTTATGGCTGCTATTGAATCTAGTATTTTACTTTACATTACAAGAAGTTGGTTATGGCTGCTATTGAATCTAGTATTTTACTTTACATTACAAGAAGTTGGTTATGGCTGCTATTGAATCTAGTATTTTACTTTACATTACAAGAAGTTGGTTATGGCTGCTATTGAATCTAGTATTTTACTTTACATTACAAGAAGTTGGTTATGGCTGCTATTGAATCTAGTATTTTACTTTTACATTACAAGAAGTTGGTTATGGCTGCTATTGAATCTAGTATTTTACTTTACATTACAAGAAGTTGGTTATGGTTGCTATTGAATCTAGTATTTTACTTTACATTACAAGAAGTTGGTTATGGCTGCTATTGAATCTAGTATTTTACTTTACATTACAAGAAGTTGGTTATGGCTGCTATTGAATCTAGTATTTTACTTTACATTACAAGAAGTTGGTTATGGCTGCTATTGAATCTAGTATTTTACTTTACATTACAAGAAGTTGGTTATGGCTGCTATTGAATCTAGTATTTTACTTTACATTACAAGAAGTTGGTTATGGCTGCTATTGAATCTAGTATTTTACTTTACATTACAAGAAGTTGGTTATGGCTGCTATTGAATCTAGTATTTTACTTTACATTACAAGAAGTTGGTTATGGCTGCTATTGAATCTAGTATTTTACTTTACATTACAAGAAGTTGGTTATGGCTGCTATTGAATCTAGTATTTTATTTTACATTACAAGAAGTTGGTTATCGGTGCTATTGAATCTAGTATTTTACTTTACATTACAAGAAGTTGGTTATGGCTGCTATTGAATCTAGTATTTTACTTTACATTACAAGAAGTTGGTTATGGCTGCTATTAAATCTAGTATTTTACTTTACATTATTGAATCTAGTATTTTACTTTACATTACAAGAAGTTGGTTATGGCTGCTATTGAATCTAGTATTTTACTTTACATTACAAGAAGTTGGTTATGGTTGCTATTGAATCTAGTATTTTACTTTACATTACAAGAAGTTGGTTATGGCTGCTATTGAATCTAGTATTTTACTTTACATTACAAGAAGTTGGTTATGGCTGCTATTGAATCTAGTATTTTACTTTACATTACAAGAAGTTGGTTATGGCTGCTATTGAATCTAGTATTTTACTTTACATTATTGAATCTAGTATTTTACTTTACATTACAAGAAGTTGGTTATGGCTGCTATTGAATCTAGTATTTTACTTTACATTACAAGAAGTTGGTTATGGCTGCTATTGAATCTAGTATTTTACTTTACATTACAAGAAGTTGGTTATGGCTGCTATTGAATCTAGTATTTTACTTTACATTACAAGAAGTTGGTTATGGCTGCTATTGAATCTAGTATTTTACTTTACATTACAAGAAGTTGGTTATGGCTGCTATTGAATCTAGTATTTTACTTTACATTACAAGAAGTTGGTTATGGCTGCTATTGAATCTAGTATTTTACTTTACATTACAAGAAGTTGGTTATGGCTGCTATTGAATCTAGTATTTTACTTTACATTACAAGAAGTTGGTTATGGCTGCTATTGAATCTAGTATTTTACTTTACATTACAAGAAGTTGGTTATGGCTGCTATTGAATCTAGTATTTTACTTTACATTACAAGAAGTTGGTTATGGTATGCTATTGAATCTAGTTTTTACTTTACATTACAAGAAGTTGGTTATGGCTGCTATTGAATCTAGTATTTTACTTTACATTACAAGAAGTTGGTTATGGCTGCTATTGAATCTAGTATTTTACTTTACATTACAAGAAGTTGGTTATGGTTGCTATTGAATCTAGTATTTTACTTTACATTACAAGAAGTTGGTTATGGCTGCTATTGAATCTAGTATTTTACTTTACATTACAAGAAGTTGGTTATGGCTGCTATTGAATCTGGTATTTTACTTTACATTACAATAAGTTGGTTATGGGTGCTATTGAATCTAGTATTTTTTTTTTACATTACAAGAAGTTGGTTATGGCTGCTATTAAATCTGGTATTTTACTTTACATTACAAGAAGTTGGTTATGGCTGCTATTGAATCTAGTATTTTACTTTACATTACAAGAAGTTGGTTATGGCTGCTATTGAATCTAGTATTTTACTTTACATTATTGAATCTAGTATTTTACTTTACATTACAAGAAGTTGGTTATGGCTGCTATTGAATCTAGTATTTTACTTTACATTACAAGAAGTTGGTTATGGCTATTGAATTGAATCTAGTATTTTACTTTACATTACAAGAAGTTGGTTATGGCTGCTATTGAATCTAGTATTTTACTTTACATTACAAGAAGTTGGTTATGGTGCTATTGAATCTAGTATTTTACTTTACATTACAAGAAGTTGGTTATGGCTGCTATTGAATCTAGTATTTTACTTTACATTACAAGAAGTTGGTTATGGCTGCTATTGAATCTAGTATTTTACTTTACATTACAAGAAGTTGGTTATGGCTGCTATTGAATCTAGTATTTTACTTTACATTACAAGAAGTTGGTTATGGTTGCTATTGAATCTAGTATTTTACTTTACATTACAAGAAGTTGGTTATGGCTGCTATTGAATCTAGTATTTTACTTTACATTACAAGAAGTTGGTTATGGCTGCTATTGAATCTAGTATTTTACTTTACATTACAAGAAGTTGGTTATGGCTGCTATTGAATCTAGTATTTTACTTTACATTACAAGAAGTTGGTTATGGCTGCTATTGAATCTAGTATTTTACTTTACATTACAAGAAGTTGGTTATGGCTGCTATTGAATCTAGTATTTTACTTTACATTACAAGAAGTTGGTTATGGCTGCTATTGAATCTAGTATTTTACTTTACATTACAAGAAGTTGGTTATGGCTGCTATTGAATCTAGTATTTTACTTTACATTACAAGAAGTTGGTTATGGTTGCTATTGAATCTAGTATTTTACTTTACATTACAAGAAGTTGGTTATGGCTGCTATTGAATCTAGTATTTTACTTTACATTACAAGAAGTTGGTTATGGTTGCTATTGAATCTAGTATTTTACTTTACATTATTAAATCTAGTATTTTACTTTACATTACAAGAAGTTGGTTATGGTTGCTATTGAATCTAGTATTTTACTTTACATTACAAGAAGTTGGTTATGGCTGCTATTGAATCTAGTATTTTACTTTACATTACAAGAAGTTGGTTATGGCTGCTATTGAATCTAGTATTTTACTTTACATTACAAGAAGTTGGTTATGGCTGCTATTGAATCTAGTATTTTACTTTACATTACAAGAAGTTGGTTATGGTTGCTATTGAATCTAGTATTTTACTTTACATTACAAGAAGTTGGTTATGGTGCTATTGAATCTAGTATTTTACTTTACATTACAAGAAGTTGGTTATGGCTGCTATTGAATCTAGTATTTTACTTTACATTACAAGAAGTTGGTTATGGCTGCTATTGAATCTAGTATTTTACTTTACATTACAAGAAGTTGGTTATGGCTGCTATTAAATCTAGTATTTTACTTTACATTATTGAATCTGGTATTTTACTTTACATTACAAGAAGTTGGTTATGGCTGCTATTGAATCTAGTATTTTACTTTACATTATTGAATCTAGTATTTTACTTTACATTACAAGAAGTTGGTTATGGCTGCTATTGAATCTAGTATTTTACTTTACATTACAAGAAGTTGGTTATGGCTGCTATTGAATCTAGTATTTTACTTTACATTACAAGAAGTTGGTTATGGCTGCTATTGAATCTAGTATTTTACTTTACATTACAAGAAGTTGGTTATGGCTGCTATTAAATCTAGTATTTTACTTTACATTACAAGAAGTTGGTTATGGCTGCTATTAAATCTAGTATTTTACTTTACATTATTGAATCTGGTATTTTACTTTACATTACAAGAAGTTGGTTACGACTGCTATTAAATCTAGTATTTTACTTTACATTACAAGAAGTTGGTTATGGCTGCTATTGAATCTAGTATTTTACTTTACATTACAAGAAGTTGGTTATGGTTGCTATTGAATCTAGTATTTTACTTTACATTACAAGAAGTTGGTTATGGCTGCTATTGAATCTAGTATTTTACTTTACATTACAAGAAGTTGGTTATGGTGCTATTGAATCTAGTATTTTACTTTACATTACAAGAAGTTGGTTATGGCTGCTATTGAATCTAGTATTTTACTTTACATTACAAGAAGTTGGTTATGGCTGCTATTGAATCTAGTATTTTACTTTACATTACAAGAAGTTGGTTATGGCTGCTATTGAATCTAGTATTTTACTTTACATTACAAGAAGTTGGTTATGGCTGCTATTGAATCTAGTATTTTACTTTACATTACAAGAAGTTGGTTATGGCTGCTATTGAATCTAGTATTTTACTTTACATTACAAGAAGTTGGTTATGGCTGCTATTGAATCTAGTATTTTACTTTACATTACAAGAAGTTGGTTATGGCTGCTATTGAATCTAGTATTTTACTTTACATTACAAGAAGTTGGTTATGGCTGCTATTGAATCTAGTATTTTACTTTACATTACAAGAAGTTGGTTATGGCTGCTATTGAATCTAGTATTTTACTTTACATTACAAGAAGTTGGTTATGGCTGCTATTGAATCTAGTATTTTACTTTACATTACAAGAAGTTGGTTATGGCTGCTATTGAATCTAGTATTTTACTTTACATTACAAGAATCTAGTTGAAGTTGGTTATGGCTGCTATTGAATCTAGTATTTTACTTTTACATTACAAGAAGTTGGTTATGGTTGCTATTGAATCTAGTATTTTACTTTACATTACAAGAAGTTGGTTATGGCTGCTATTGAATCTAGTATTTTACTTTACATTACAAGAAGTTGGTTATGGCTGCTATTGAATCTAGTATTTTACTTTACATTACAAGAAGTTGGTTATGGTTGCTATTGAATCTAGTATTTTACTTTACATTACAAGAAGTTGGTTATGGCTGCTATTGAATCTAGTATTTTACTTTACATTACAAGAAGTTGGTTATGGCTGCTATTGAATCTAGTATTTTACTTTACATTACAAGAAGTTGGTTATGGCTGCTATTGAATCTAGTATTTTACTTTACATTACAAGAAGTTGGTTATGGCTGCTATTGAATCTGCTATTTTACTTTACATTACAAGAAGTTGGTTATGGTTGCTATTGAATCTAGTATTTTACTTTACATTACAAGAAGTTGGTTATGGTTGCTATTGAATCTAGTATTTTACTTTACATTACAAGAAGTTGGTTATGGCTGCTATTGAATCTAGTATTTTACTTTACATTACAAGAAGTTGGTTATGGCTGCTATTGAATCTAGTATTTTACTTTACATTACAAGAAGTTGGTTATGGCTGCTATTGAATCTAGTATTTTACTTTACATTACAAGAAGTTGGTTATGGCTGCTATTGAATCTAGTATTTTACTTTACATTACAAGAAGTTGGTTATGGCTGCTATTGAATCTAGTATTTTACTTTACATTACAAGAAGTTGGTTATGGCTGCTATTGAATCTAGTATTTTACTTTACATTACAAGAAGTTGGTTATGGCTGCTATTGAATCTAGTATTTTACTTTACATTACAAGAAGTTGGTTATGGCTGCTATTGAATCTAGTATTTTACTTTACATTACAAGAAGTTGGTTATGGCTGCTATTGAATCTAGTATTTTACTTTACATTACAAGAAGTTGGTTATGGCTGCTATTGAATCTAGTATTTTACTTTACATTACAAGAAGTTGGTTATGGTGCTATTGAATCTAGTATTTTACTTTACATTACAAGAAGTTGGTTATGGTTGCTATTGAATCTAGTATTTTACTTTACATTACAAGAAGTTGGTTATGGCTGCTATTGAATCTAGTATTTTACTTTACATTACAAGAAGTTGGTTATGGCTGCTATTGAATCTAGTATTTTACTTTACATTACAAGAAGTTGGTTATGGCTGCTATTGAATCTAGTATTTTACTTTACATTACAAGAAGTTGGTTATGGTTGCTATTGAATCTAGTATTTTACTTTACATTACAAGAAGTTGGTTATGGTTGCTATTGAATCTAGTATTTTACTTTTGAATCATTACAAGAAGTTGGTTATGGCTGCTATTGAATCTAGTATTTTACTTTACATTACAAGAAGTTGGTTATGGTTGCTATTGAATCTAGTATTTTACTTTACATTACAAGAAGTTGGTTATGGCTGCTATTGAATCTAGTATTTTACTTTACATTACAAGAAGTTGGTTATGGCTGCTATTGAATCTAGTATTTTACTTTACATTATTGAATCTGGTATTTTACTTTACATTACAAGAAGTTGGTTATGGCTGCTATTGAATCTAGTATTTTACTTTACATTACAAGAAGTTGGTTATGGCTGCTATTGAATCTAGTATTTTACTTTACATTACAAGAAGTTGGTTATGGCTGCTATTGAATCTAGTATTTTACTTTACATTACAAGAAGTTGGTTATGGCTGCTATTGAATCTAGTATTTTACTTTACATTACAAGAAGTTGGTTATGGCTGCTATTGAATCTAGTATTTTACTTTACATTACAAGAAGTTGGTTATGGCTGCTATTGAATCTAGTATTTTACTTTACATTACAAGAAGTTGGTTATGGCTGCTATTGAATCTAGTATTTTACTTTACATTACAAGAAGTTGGTTATGGCTGCTATTGAATCTAGTATTTTACTTTACATTACAAGAAGTTGGTTATGGTTGCTATTGAATCTAGTATTTTACTTTACATTACAAGAAGTTGGTTATGGCTGCTATTGAATCTAGTATTTTACTTTACATTACAAGAAGTTGGTTATGGCTGCTATTGAATCTAGTATTTTACTTTACATTACAAGAAGTTGGTTATGGCTGCTATTGAATCTAGTATTTTACTTTACATTACAAGAAGTTGGTTATGGCTGCTATTGAATCTAGTATTTTACTTTACATTACAAGAAGTTGGTTATGGCTGCTATTGAATCTAGTATTTTACTTTACATTACAAGAAGTTGGTTATGGCTGCTATTGAATCTAGTATTTTACTTTACATTACAAGAAGTTGGTTATGGCTGCTATTGAATCTAGTATTTTACTTTACATTACAAGAAGTTGGTTATGGCTGCTATTGAATCTAGTATTTTACTTTACATTACAAGAAGTTGGTTATGGCTGCTATTCTAGTATTTTACTTTACATTACAAGAAGTTGGTTATGGTGCTATTGAATCTAGTATTTTACTTTACATTACAAGAAGTTGGTTATGGCTGCTATTGAATCTAGTATTTTACTTTACATTACAAGAAGTTGGTTATGGCTGCTATTGAATCTAGTATTTTACTTTACATTACAAGAAGTTGGTTATGGGTGCTATTGAATCTAGTATTTTACTTTACATTACAAGAAGTTGGTTATGGCTGCTATTGAATCTAGTATTTTACTTTACATTACAAGAAGTTGGTTATGGCTGCTATTAAATCTAGTATTTTACTTTACATTACAAGAAGTTGGTTATGGCTGCTATTGAATCTAGTATTTTACTTTACATTACAAGAAGTTGGTTATGGCTGCTATTGAATCTAGTATTTTACTTTACATTACAAGAAGTTGGTTATGGCTGCTATTGAATCTAGTATTTTACTTTACATTACAAGAAGTTGGTTATGGCTGCTATTGAATCTAGTATTTTACTTTACATTACAAGAAGTTGGTTATGGCTGCTATTGAATCTAGTATTTTACTTTACATTACAAGAAGTTGGTTATGGCTGCTATTGAATCTAGTATTTTACTTTACATTACAAGAAGTTGGTTATGGCTGCTATTGAATCTAGTATTTTACTTTACATTACAAGAAGTTGGTTATGGCTGCTATTGAATCTAGTATTTTACTTTACATTACAAGAAGTTGGTTATGGCTGCTATTGAATCTAGTATTTTACTTTACATTACAAGAAGTTGGTTATGGGTGCTATTGAATCTAGTATTTTACTTTACATTACAAGAAGTTGGTTATGGCTGCTATTGAATGAATTTTACTTTACATTACAAGTTGGTTATGGCTGCTATTGAATCTAGTATTTTACTTTACATTACAAGAAGTTGGTTATGGCTGCTATTGAATCTAGTATTTTACTTTACATTACAAGAAGTTGGTTATGGCTGCTATTGAATCTAGTATTTTACTTTACATTACAAGAAGTTGGTTATGGCTGCTATTGAATCTAGTATTTTACTTTACATTACAAGAAGTTGGTTATGGCTGCTATTGAATCTAGTATTTTACTTTACATTACAAGAAGTTGGTTATGGCTGCTATTGAATCTAGTATTTTACTTTACATTACAAGAAGTTGGTTATGGTGCTATTGAATCTAGTATTTTACTTTACATTACAAGAAGTTGGTTATGGCTGCTATTGAATCTAGTATTTTACTTTATTACAAGAATTGGTTATGGTATTGTATTTTTACTTTACATTACAAGAAGTTGGTTATGGCTGCTATTGAATCTAGTATTTTACTTTACATTACAAGAAGTTGGTTATGGCTGCTATTGAATCTAGTATTTTACTTTACATTACAAGAAGTTGGTTATGGCTGCTATTGAATCTAGTATTTTACTTTACATTACAAGAAGTTGGTTATGGCTGCTATTGAATCTAGTATTTTACTTTACATTACAAGAAGTTGGTTATGGCTGCTATTGAATCTAGTATTTTACTTTACATTACAAGAAGTTGGTTATGGTGCTATTGAATCTAGTATTTTACTTTACATTACAAGAAGTTGGTTATGGTGCTATTGAATCTAGTATTTTACTTTACATTACAAGAAGTTGGTTATGGCTGCTATTAAATCTAGTATTTTACTTTACATTATTGAATCTGGTATTTTACTTTACATTACAAGAAGTTGGTTATGGCTGCTATTGAATCTAGTATTTTACTTTACATTACAAGAAGTTGGTTATGGCTGCTATTGAATCTAGTATTTTACTTTACATTACAAGAAGTTGGTTATGGTTGCTATTGAATCTAGTATTTTACTTTACATTACAAGAAGTTGGTTATGGCTGCTATTGAATCTAGTATTTTACTTTACATTACAAGAAGTTGGTTATGGCTGCTATTGAATCTAGTATTTTACTTTACATTACAAGAAGTTGGTTATGGCTGCTATTGAATCTAGTATTTTACTTTACATTACAAGAAGTTGGTTATGGCTGCTATTGAATCTAGTATTTTACTTTACATTATTGAATCTAGTATTTTACTTTACATTACAAGAAGTTGGTTATGGCTGCTATTGAATCTAGTATTTTACTTTACATTACAAGAAGTTGGTTATGGCTGCTATTGAATCTAGTATTTTACTTTACATTACAAGAAGTTGGTTATGGCTGCTATTGAATCTAGTATTTTACTTTACATTACAAGAAGTTGGTTATGGCTGCTATTGAATCTAGTATTTTACTTTACATTACAAGAAGTTGGTTATGGCTGCTATTGAATCTAGTATTTTACTTTACATTACAAGAAGTTGGTTATGGTTGCTATTGAATCTAGTATTTTACTTTACATTACAAGAAGTTGGTTATGGCTGCTATTGAATCTAGTATTTTACTTTACATTACAAGAAGTTGGTTATGGCTGCTATTGAATCTAGTATTTTACTTTACATTACAAGAAGTTGGTTATGGCTGCTATTGAATCTAGTATTTTACTTTACATTACAAGAAGTTGGTTATCGGTGCTATTGAATCTAGTATTTTACTTTACATTACAAGAAGTTGGTTATGGCTGCTATTGAATCTAGTATTTTACTTTACATTACAAGAAGTTGGTTATGGCTGCTATTGAATCTAGTATTTTACTTTACATTACAAGAAGTTGGTTATGGCTGCTATTGAATCTAGTATTTTACTTTACATTACAAGAAGTTGGTTATGGCTGCTATTGAATCTAGTATTTTACTTTACATTATTGAATCTAGTATTTTACTTTACATTACAAGAAGTTGGTTATGGCTGCTATTGAATCTAGTATTTTACTTTACATTACAAGAAGTTGGTTATGGTTGCTATTGAATCTAGTATTTTACTTTACATTACAAGAAGTTGGTTATGGTTGCTATTGAATCTAGTATTTTACTTTACATTACAAGAAGTTGGTTATGGCTGCTATTGAATCTAGTATTTTACTTTACATTACAAGAAGTTGGTTATGGCTGCTATTGAATCTAGTATTTTACTTATTTTACATTACAAGAAGTTGGTTATGGCTGCTATTGAATCTAGTATTTTACTTTACATTACAAGAAGTTGGTTATGGCTGCTATTGAATCTAGTATTTTACTTTACATTACAAGAAGTTGGTTATGGTGCTATTGAATCTAGTATTTTACTTTACATTACAAGAAGTTGGTTATGGCTGCTATTGAATCTAGTATTTTACTTTACATTACAAGAAGTTGGTTATGGCTGCTATTGAATCTAGTATTTTACTTTACATTACAAGAAGTTGGTTATGGCTGCTATTAAATCTAGTATTTTACTTTACATTACAAGAAGTTGGTTATGGCTGCTATTAAATCTAGTATTTTACTTTACATTTTACACATTACAAGAAGTTGGTTATGGCTGCTATTGAATCTAGTATTTTACTTTACATTACAAGAAGTTGGTTATGGCTGCTATTGAATCTAGTATTTTACTTTACATTACAAGAAGTTGGTTATGGTTGCTATTGAATCTAGTATTTTACTTTACATTACAAGAAGTTGGTTATGGCTGCTATTGAATCTAGTATTTTACTTTACATTACAAGAAGTTGGTTATGGCTGCTATTGAATCTAGTATTTTACTTTACATTACAAGAAGTTGGTTATGGCTGCTATTGAATCTAGTATTTTACTTTACATTACAAGAAGTTGGTTATGGTGCTATTGAATCTAGTATTTTACTTTACATTACAAGAAGTTGGTTATGGTTGCTATTGAATCTAGTATTTTACTTATTGAATCTAGTATTTTACATTTACAAGAAGTTGGTTATGGTTGCTATTGAATCTAGTATTTTACTTTACATTACAAGAAGTTGGTTATGGCTGCTATTGAATCTAGTATTTTACTTTACATTACAAGAAGTTGGTTATGGTTGCTATTGAATCTAGTATTTTACTTTACATTACAAGAAGTTGGTTATGGCTGCTATTGAATCTAGTATTTTACTTTACATTACAAGAAGTTGGTTATGGCTGCTATTGAATCTAGTATTTTACTTTACATTACAAGAAGTTGGTTATGGCTGCTATTGAATCTAGTATTTTACTTTACATTACAAGAAAAATAAAACCCTGCAGTACTTTAAAGTATCCCAGGATATAAGCTACTGTTCAATTAATATTTTTTCTTCTTCTTTAGTCTGAACAGCAATCACTTACCCACAATTGTTTGCGGGTAGTGAAATGTGATATAGATGTGGGACGTTGTGGGCTTGAGCACCCACAGCCCTCTCTCTTAATTTCTATTTCTATCCTTTACTTTATTTCATTTCTTTATGTGAGATTGATGAATGCAAGTTAAGACTGACAAAGGACGTTTTCCCATGTGATATGGGCCCTACTTCCTCAGTGACCTCCAAAACCTAGAGTATATTTTATATTCCATATTATAGCTGGTACCCTCGGATCCTTTAAATCAGTACAGCGTTTTTTTAAAATGTATTTTTGTTTCAGCTTGCTTTTGGTTATAACAATCTAATATAACTAGTCAGAGGTTTGGACTTGTTTTTAACACAGTTCTAATTTGTTTTAATTTACTTTACTGTCAATATTAATATTCTCTCTCTCTATCTTTCTCTATATATATATATTAATGTATGGTTTTATCTATTTTATCTAAAGAGCCAATTGTTAACAGAAACAAATGTTAGGCATCTGGTAATATGTTAGAAATTTTGGCGTATAAAGAACGTTTCTAAATATGTTCACACCCCAACTTGTAATAAATATCGTTATGATAGATGTATGTAGTTATATTTTCTCTATACAATAAATATTAAATGTTTTCATTAATCTGTTTTCTGTTTCTTTCTTTACAACTCAATCAAATTACCATCAGTGAGACGAATTTGATATCTGTACAACACGGGTATGTGTAAATTAATGTAGTAATAAATAGTGCACTTACTACAGTCTCGATAACATAATGCAAGGTTTATTCAATGCAATAGCCACATAATGGTCATAACAACATAAGTTACTCATGAAACCGAACTGAAGGAGTTGGCCAAACACAATTGTACATTATGTAAACTTTATGATATCTATCCCTTGTTTCCTTTTAATAGAATAAATTAAGTTGTTATTGTTCTGAAATGATGGAGAATAAACCCTTTCATGATGCTGAAAATTAAGATATACCAAAAATAAATTAACATCTGTTTTTGTATATATTGCCAAATAATTAGTTCTCTGTTATTATAGAGTGGAAAGAATACATATCAGTTCTTGGGAGTTATCTTTGGCTAAAAACACTGCACAAACAATTTTTTGAAAAGTTTTGCTTTTGAAAAGTTTTGCTGATTGTGACAGGCACCTGGTGGGTATGCACGAATATAGTTTTGGTTTTGCTTCATCACATAGGAACTCTAAGACATAGACAGTTAATTGTTTACCGGCAATAACGTATTTAATTGCGTTTATGTTTCTAATACGCTATTAAGTTAAACATAATTAAAAGTGTTTTGCTCCTGATTTTCGTTTGTATTCAATGTCCGGTGCATCACGTTGCAGTGTCCAACAGTAGTCAGCAAGTATTGACGGATTCCAGTTGTCCTGATATCGTTTTTCCACTGTAGCAATGTCCTGATAAAACCAACATTTCGATGAAACGGTACGTGATAGGCAAATTTTAATGTGATTTTCGTGATCACCAGCCAAAAATCTATAAGGAACACCCAACAGTGTTCAAGAAGCAAAATCTTTGTTGTGCAGTGTAACAAAATAAAAATTATTTTATTGTGCCATCTAATTGTAAAGTTAACGTACAAAGTGTAACAAAACATTATTATAACATAATTTAGAAATAGAAAACACGCAACTGTTGTTAAACCTTCTAAAGCTATTAAACAATTTGCATTTATATATTTCCGTAATTTACATTTGAAGCACAAAATACAAGCATAAATATTTTATATTTTGTTTTACTAACAAAATGAAATATTAGATACTGGACTGATATAGAGCAAACATATTGTCTGTTTGTTTGAATTTCGCGCAAAGCTACACGAGGGCTCTCTGTGCTAGCTGTCCCTAATTTAGCAGTGTAAGACTAGAGGGAAGGCAGCTAGTCATCATCACCCACCGTCAACTCTTGGGCTACTCTTTTACCAACGAATAATGGTATTGACCGTCACATTATAACGCTCCCATGGCTGAAAGGGCGAGCATGTGTGGTGCGACAGGGATTCGAACCCGCGCCCCTCAGATTACGAGTCGGACTCCTTAACCCACCTGGCCATGCCAGTCCCGAGCAAACAGGGAGTAGAACCTATGGCAACCTTATTTTGAGTAAACAACGTTCATATTGGATAAAAAAGTACATGAGAACCAGTTTAGTCATCTGACCCTAAGTTGTTGTTAGTTTGAATTAATCACAAAGCTACACAGTGGGCTATCTTCGCTCTGCCCCCGTCTGGTATCGAAACCCAGACATGCCGCTGTACCGCTGGGAGGCCATCAGACCATAAGAAACAAAACAAAATGAAATAATATTTCTGTTTCGGAACTCCGTAGGGTATCCGGAGTTGTTCGAATGAAAACATCCGGAGCGCTCTTGTTTAATCAACCATATTAATCGTCATTTTATCTTGTTTAATCAACCGTATTAATCGTCATTTTATCTTGTTTAATCAACCATATTAATCGTGATCTTATCTCAAAGTAACGAAATTGATTTCTTTACCTAACTGAATCTTTTCATCAAGATCAATAAAAATAACAATGTGCGAAAAGTGTTGCTAAAGCTATTTCAATGAAAGCAAAACCGGACATATTGCTCCTCCTTCTTTTGTTTTCTTTGCTTCACGTTTTAAGTTTCCCAAACAAAGTTCTGTACTTTACTTGTTGGTGTCCTGATTGATGCTGTGCAGTTGAGTGTCCTTTGTAGTGTATTCTAACTTTACTATCGTTCCGTTTAATAAATAACTGACTTTCTTCTCGTCGCAACACAAAGCAAATGAAAATTTGTTGTTACCAAACATTCTTTTAAAGTTATCGTATAGCTGATTCTTGCGAATATATGCAGGTAAAGCAAAAGATATAATTGAAGCAAGCCTAGTTAGTTGAGAGGGTGCGCTCGCATGACTGAAAGTAACAGTTTTTTGAGTTAAGGGGATCTAGAAAGTGAGCATTTATGTGTAAAGATAAAGAGAAAGAGCACAAATGAAGGCTTCACGAAGTTTTTGAATCTTTTTAACACAATGTTGATCATGAATAGAATGATTAAGAGAAACTGGTCTTTTCAATTTGACACCAATTGCATGTCCTGCTTACAAAGGATTGCTATATTGATTACTTTAGCCTTAACTTATGGCCTCAAAATGGCCTATGAGGCCACGGTTACATGACGCACATTATTTTCTGCACAAAGTATTTACATAAATTTATATTCGAACTTGAAATTTAACAAATTATCGTCAATAGAAAAATCATACCAGTGTATAACTGTGTACGTATTTGATGTAAGTACAGAAAGTTATATACAAAAAAAAAAATACGAAAGCTTATATACAAAATATTTTCAAATTATCCATTACACTTCTAAATACAATGTAAAGCATTTCCAAAACATTATGTAGCATGTGACTTACTGGAAAACAAACAAACACAGCAAAATGCAGTTCAGTGGACGGCAATTGCCTGTTGTAGAAACACAAGTGTGGAGACCGACGTTTCGAAAGTCTTTCATCTTCAGGCGGACGACTGTTGAAACGTCGTTCTCTGTAATTGTGTTGCTACAACAAACAGCTGGCATCCGTTCAAATAAATTGCATCGTGAATACTCAGGCTAAACGATCCGTCAAAGAATCACAACGAAATTGCTCAACTTTGTAAGTACGTTTCATAGTTTGTCCATAGATGGCAGCCGTAGCAAAAAGTAAATTTAAACTTCAAAAATGGATTTTTTTAAGGAATCTCTAAATAATAAAATAAAAAATTTGCATAGTATTTCATAATTTTCCTTTTTACAGATTTTGTAACCTCTTCTGTTACTATTCAAAATTAATTATGAAATAAGATTTAAAATTTGTATAAAATTCATACTATATGTCTGAACACTAAAAATAATCACTGATACAAAAATATGTATTAAAATAAACAAAAGTTATATTTCACCTGCAATACACGCGAGTAGAATGGGAAATGTCCGTATTGAAGTTTGTTTGTTTTGAATTTCGCGCAAAGCTACACGAGGGCTATCTGCGCTCCATATTGAAGTCACCTTCTGAGCATACGTAATTAACGTAATTTCAAAACATTAAACCTCTTTTAAAATATTCTCTAATATCAGAAAAAAATATATGCTTTCCTTTTAAAGAAGCTTTACACAAATGATAAGATACTTTGGATTAGTCAGTCGATTTTGATTTTCAATCTAATGTCTTAATTCAGTAGTTTTCAATACGTGATTCGCAAAAACCTTTCATTGGTCAGTGTAAGGGTGACGTAAAGGAAGAGGCAATATAAAAACCAATAAAAAACGTTCATTTGATCCAGAAACATAAATTTTGAATAAAAGTCTAATATTTCTGTAATTTTGTGATAAATAAACTCAAACAATTACAGAAACCTTCACTTTTTTGTACGTTTTTATCACAAGCACAAAGATCCCAATACATCGAAATATTTGTACAATGGTAACTAACCTATATACTCAGCTAAAGCCATTAGTAGTTGACCTCATTTTAATACAAGTTACACATTTTACAGTCAGGAAGAAAGAACATTTTTAAAACAGGAACAACGTGTTGATCACGGCTGCGATTATTCATACGTACATGAAGAATATTTTAGTATTTAAATCAACAATCTAATAATATATTTAATTTTCAGAATTGATAGTTGTTACTTAGACACGTGTATATCAGGTCGGGTGAACTGATAGATTACTTAGTTATGGCTGAACAGAAAACAGAAACAGAAAGTGAATAAACATAAAAACGTGGACTATGTCATGCGAAATATTTGCATAATATAAGGAAATGTCTGGGAAAATAATTATCAAAGACATAACCAGATGTGTCTGGGTATTACTTAATTATGGGATTGTTTGATTTATTCATAAAGCTTTTAAATTTGTTGTTGTTGGTGGTGGTGTCAGGCTCGTGTTTTAGTATTGTGACGTTTCGTTCAGAAAAACTGTTTTTGTATTTACTCCTATGTTCATGGACTTGAAAAGGTGTTTTGAGTTTATTTTAACCGGATGCTCAAGTTACGTCATGTTTCACCTACTGTTCAGCTGCTACATTTTTTTTTTGTAAATGTTTCCTGGTGAAGTTGGTTCGTTATGCAATTTTCTTAACACGTACTTAATTTTCATTCCAAGGGTGAAAATAAATATAAGCGTTTTATTAAGGTTGTATATATTTGCTAGTCTTTTTGAAATTTCTGATAGAGGTACGCCAATATATTATATATATATGAAATGGTGTAAGTAATTAGTTTTCATCTGTTTTGTGTGAGTGTACCTTGCAACAAATAAATATTTAAATAATAAAAAAACTAGTATTTCACACACTCGTTTATTTACTCAAAAGAACTGTTACTACAGGTTTGCTGGTTGAATTCCAGTATGAAGTATAGACTCAGAAATCACCATGTTAAGACGTGAAACACTTCATTACTAAATAATGTTATTTCTGAAAGTGCATAGAAACCTTCAATCGTAATAGGAAATTAGGTAATTTTCCAAAAATACTATTCATATTGGTTTTAGAGGTGACTTATTGATTTTTTTTTCAATTTTTGTTTGATTTTTAAAACATTTCAAACACATTTTAAAATGTTCTTGAAAACAACTTACTGCTCTACTTTCATATTCCGAAACAGAAGGTTTGAAGTCATCATCCAGTATGTAACTTAGTTTTTGATTATCTTTAGGTTTGTTTGTTGTTTTTTTTATTTAGCGCAAAGCCACACGAGAGCTATCTGCGCTAGCCGTCCCTAATTTAGCAGCGTAAAACTAGAGGAAAGGTAGCTGGTCATCACAACCAACTGTCAACTCTTAGGCTACTCTTTTACCAACGCTCCCACGGCTGAAAGGGCGAGCATGTTTGGTGCGACGGGGACTCGAACCCACGACCCTCAGATTGTAAGTCGAACTCCTTAACAAACCTTGCCATGCCTGACTTACTATCATTAGGTCAATATCTAAAAGCTTTGACATGACCAAGAAAAACGACCCAAGTCCGTCACTCTGATGGTTGGGTATATTGCTGACCGAATTCCTTCGTCACGACAAATAAAACTCATTCCATCGTTACAATGAATGATTTTTGTCTTCGTACAAGTTCATCATCGAAAGTTAGTAAACTATTAAATTAATGTTTTACATTCTACTATTTATTTTCTGAAAAGATCGATTTCATTGAACTAATAAACGGTTTTTGAAAATAACCTTTTCTCATTTACAATAAGCCTTTCGCACATTGTTTGCTCGAAATCCATCTCCTATACTACCTTCGTTGATAATTTGTAGGTAACATTGGTATTTTTTTACTTGAATTATGCGGCTAAGTCTTCGTAGTTAAGTGATACAACAGAATAGTTTAGGTTTGTTTGGAATTAAGCACGAATATGCACAACGGGGTATCTGTGTTCTGCCCACCACAGGTATCAGCATTCGGTTTCTAGCTTTGTAAGTCAGCAAACATACCGTGTGCTATTGAAGGGGGACAATCTTTTAGGATTATTAAAATTGTAGTTTCGTACAAAACAGTATTATTACGTTTTTGATGCACAGTCTCCTAATGATGAAGTAGTCAAAGTATTACTAATCAAAATTTCGCCAAACATTACGTTCGTATAACCAATCTTTCGATGAACTGATTTTTACAAAATGAATTTAACCATCCTTTCCAAAATAAAATATTCATACACTTGGATAATAGACTTATTTAGATTTGAGATTTAGAATTTCAAAGACGAGGATAACTCTTGACTTAATGATACTGAAAAAAAAAGGGATATGGATCAACTTGGAGCATCAGAGCGATCCAGATAAAAACCTGTCAAAAAAGCAGTACCATAACTGTGATAAGCGATGTTTTGAGAAACCACAAAAACAAAGGTCAGTGCATAAGTAGTCCACGTGACACAGACAACAGTACGCAACATATTTAAAAAGAATGTCCATCTGAGAACGAGGCCATTAAGGTATTGGTCCAGGCTTCCTGTCATGCCTCCTGTTCAATCGTTGCATCCAGCTAGAGCATAAAACGAATATTCCTACTACTTCGTATGAATACATATCTTTCAAACTGTTGGAGTTCTTTCTGAACGTTGAAAAGAGAGATGTGCTCTGGACACGTCAGTCTCACGACAGAGTCTTTTGCAATGCTAACTATACTACAGGCTGTTGTCAAGGTGTGCGGTCTTTAGATATAGCATAACCAGACACAGGGATATGGATTCTAACGGCATGGCGAGGCACCAGCATTGTTTTAAAGTAACTTACTCAACCTGAAAGACATACGTCTTAAAGTCAGTTACTTAAAAACCATTTTCATAATAAAATATTGGCATTTTAAACTTGTGAATAGAACGTATAGAACAAAATAGTACGAAACCTTTGTTTACTAGCAGTGTCTTGCAATTTATGAGTATTTTACTCAATAAATAATGTTTTAATACAAATTTTCTAATTCTGGTTAATTTATCTGGTTAAGGTACAATAATGCATGATAAAAATAACCTCATTACACACGTTCCTGTACGAAGGTGAACTGTATCTCGCAGTAGAAAGAAGTGTTCCAAAGCTATTAGAAAATTGAATGCTGTTTTTTGTATAATGTGTAAAAGATATTGAAGTTATTACATAATGGAATATATATTTATTAGTACTATTTGTGGACGTTGTGTTGGTTCTTTGAAACACTGCATTTTTTCAGTTCTCTTGACTGGTATTACAATAAAACGAGATCTCTTTGTTAAGGACATTTTAGGCTACTGTGATTAACTGGTACAGGAATGAAAACGACATGAAACTCATGTGGTACTGACCAAAACACACAATATCTCAAACTTTATCGTGTTGGCTTACACACGCATTCTCCTTGTTTTTCTTAGTTCTATTGTAATAGTATTCGATAACAAATACTGTTTAGTTGAACTGTAAATGTAGACAGGGAGAAAAGAAATAGTTCGTGAGCAGGAAACTAGCTTTCTGTTTTCATACTGTTCTCTTGGTGTTGTATATCATAACTAAAATGTATGTATCTTCTCACCTACACTGCTTATAATGAGAGTAACTTTCGAATCAATCTGAATTCCATAAAGAGTTTGAAATATCGAACTAAGAAGCAATTACAATAAAATGAGGCTGAAACGTGGATACAAAGTTTTCACGTGGTTTCCAAAGAGAACTTCATATTAACAGAGCACTCAGCTGCTTATGGAGTTGAAACGTGGATACAAAGTTTTCACGTGGTTTCCAAAGTGAACTTCATATTAACAGAGCACTCGGCTGCTTATGTTTACGAAGTGACTTTATTAAATACTTCTTACAAACACGAAACAGTGCACAAAATATTACATTACATATACACAGCAAATGACCAACTCCGACAATGAAGAATCACTAAGGTAATAAAACAGTTTTATTTTTTACCAAATATCAATAATATACAAGAACTCAATTTAAGACTTTCGTCATATTTCCATCAAGCAAACTAAACATCCTTATTTTACAGTTTTTTTGTTGAAATAAACTGTATACAGGAACGAATATGAAGCCTGCTTGGGTTTGAACGAAGTTAGTTTTTGTATTAAGTTTTAACAGTTCTCTTGAATTTTATATTTCTGAAACCACTTATGATAATATGATTATAAACAAAACCTAAATTCTAAACTTAAAACTACTTGACAAATTGAATTTGCGCCAAATTAATGCAGTGTTATTATACTTAAAAAATAACTCTTTTGGATATTGATAACTCGTTACATTTAGATCCAAAATATTAATTTATCAGAAGGAAAACACCTGCTGGTAAAATGTCATCACAGCTGCTAACTAATTCTATGTAACTTAAAGGTTGATTGTGGCTAGCACGTTCAGATATGGTTCTGTTATTTAAAATGTTTCACTACAAGAAACCACATAAGGTAACAATAGATTTTAATTTTAACCAATAACACCATATATACGTGTGTGTCTTTTAATTGAATAATTCCAGGCTAGGTTATAAGTGTTGTTTTTCTCTATTTTGAAATACTGAAAATTTAAAATGATTGTTCATTGTTTCTTGGGATATTTACTACTCTCTTTTAAAAAGTTAACTTAAATAACACTTGCAATACTTTCATAGGAATGTATGACCTTCTTTAAGTTAGGCATTTTGGCTTTTATGACTTTACTATTTGGTAAACTACTTCATTATGAAACTGGATCATAAAGAAAAGGCTTAGTAGTCGACAAATCTTAAGGTGCCATAAAAACAATCTTTATAAAAATATTACGATATTCATTGTCTGCCCATTAATACTTCACCATCATAGCTTCTTAACTGGAACATTTCGTTCTTAAGAAGTAAGACGAACATACTGAAGATCTAGAACAAAAACCTAGCGTTTAAAAACATTTTTGAGAACTTTTTGAATGCCTTGAAGATACTGTAAATTACTTTATATGAATAAGACATATAGCATATACGAAGTTTTACGTACAGAAAATTAAATACCTGTCGACAATATTGAGAAAAAAACTCTTTTTACAAATTATTAAAACTTAAGAATACCAAGTTCCTAAAATCAAGAAATAATTTTTAATTTCTATATAACTAATTCATTATATATATATGTGTGTGTGTGTGTGTGTTTTTAAAAACGTACCTTTAAAACTTTACATCCCTCATATTTATTAATAGTGAGAATGACTTTTGTTAATTTATAATACTTGCTGAGAGAAGGCCAGAGAAATGTTTCGTTTTCCCCCCAATAAGTGATTTACTGATGATTGTAATACAATTAAAGAAAAAGTTGGTTAGGAATTGCAGAATTTTCACTTTTCAAATCCAACTGTTTAAAGCGGTGTTCCTTGAAACGCCACAGTATTTATTGTAAAAAGTATATTTTTTTATCTTTCTTGTCAGATATTCACACGATAAAAAGATGTTTGAATTTACTGTTCTGTGGGTATTGATTCCTACATCGGCTCAAAGTCCATACTTCCTAAGGACGGAATTATGATTAAAAGTTAGCGTTTTGCAATCACCGAAACACTATGTTTGTGTCGGACTGAAACAACGTACGTAAAGAAAATTAGCACACACTTGTTTACAAACCTTTCATCTAACTAGGAACCCCGAAGAGAGTTCATGTTGAATGTATTCTTGGTCAGTCTGAAACAGGGGACTGAGGACTGGTTGTAGATGACGAAGAAGAAGGTCTAGCTGGTGAAAAAGCTGAGTTGAAACCTCCCATTTGAGGAACGTTGTCGCTAGGTTTTGGAGCCTGTGGGTGAAGTTGACTAGAGGGCGTTGTTGGCTCCGGAGAAGTTGAAAGTGGGCTGGAGGGGCCTGGTGACGAGACTTCTATGCTGTCCATAGGCTTGATAATGTTCATTCGCTGATGACGACGCCACTTGGCTCGTCTGTTGGAAAACCACACCTGTTTCAAACAACCAACAGTGGTATTGTGGGTCTGGAAGTCTGAACTTCTGTTAACCAAATTATTTATAAGAAACTTCCAATATTGTTAAGGATTATATAGTTTAACCAGTTTGGTATGCCTTTACAGTCAAGTCAGTCTGTAATACGATTACATGAGCTTAGAAACAACTGGGACTTATTCAACGAAGTTCATAAAACATTTTGTGATCTCATGTCGTGTCTATAATAACTTACCGGAAATGTAGAAGATAACAAAGGTTTATGAACGTACTATGTACATATGTGCATACAAAGAACACGGTGTGGTTTGTTATTAGTTTCTGTATCCTCTCTTTCAAGGTACAGTGACCATTGATATGGCTCATTAGAGGTATTATTAGGTTTAAAAACAATATCTATTACTTTACAATATCTTACCTGTCCAGAAGAACGCTTCATTAACAGGACATTAATTAGTTGTTTTTATTAAGTTACATGTACAGTGTTTTTATTAAGTTACATGTACAGTGGTTTTTGAGAAATATAGAATTGTTTTTACATTTTAGAGTTTGAGTCAGAATTATCACGATGCCTTGTTTACGTGTTTGGTCATTAAATATTTGCAAGGCAGTTTATAATCTTATTGAGTGAAGGTCACCTTTACCAAACACCAAAAAATGCAACACCGAAAGTAGGTGACTTTCATCTAGCACATGTGTATCATTCAAAATATACCTAGAAAGACCTTCAAAATATTATTACAACCTTCTCCAGAATATATCAACTAAAGCAGTTACAACTGTCGTTTTCTTTTGCCTTTTATCAAAGCATGTCCATTTCTTCTTTACCTTTTAAGGATGACAAAACGAGGAGACCACAGTGATTATCAAGATATAAGCTTGGCAACCAGTTTTTATGTAACCATAGGAACCAAGAGTTGTGACGTGTCAAGGTAATGAGGGTGCGTGAGACATATTACATACATATATGTATGTATGTACTTATAAAAGTTGAATGACCATGGTTCGGAGAGACATGAGCTTCTCGTTTATTGGTTGCAATCGAATTGCTGAGTCCACGCAGAGAGATAAACTAGTTTCTTCTGTAAATTACATAGCTTCAAAGTTAAACGGAACAGTTAAAAGAGTCTGGCTACAAATAAGACAACGAAATGATGACAATAGTTGAAAAAAAAATGAAACTGACTCATTTTTCTTGATTATATGATTAAGCAAATATAAGTTTTAGGAGAATAACGATTTTAAACTTGTCACTAATAAAAGTCTACAAAACAGGGCAGATTAAATATCAGTGGTGAAATAGTAGAAACGTGCAAGTTACTACGTTCTTCAAACATTGTCTATTTTAATAGTATATAATTATTTCTGGCATAGATTCAATGAAAAAAAAAAGTCCCTAGTTTATGTATATGTGTGTGTATATGGTTATGTACCTGACCGACAGTTTGTGATCGGTTTAAGAGCAAACAACTTAAAACTCACAAAATGTGACGTAAACAGAACCCACGTATTCAGATATTGTTCTACCTATGCGATGTAATAGAACCCACGTATTTAGATATTGTTCTACCTATGTGATGTAATAGAACCCACGTGTTTAGATATTGTTCTATCTATGTGGTGTAATAGAACCCACGTATTTAGATATTGTTCTGCCTATTTGACGTAACAGAACCCACGTATTTAGATATTATTCAACCTGTGTGATGTAACAGAATCCACGTATTCAGATATTGTTCAACCTATGTGATGTAACAGAACCCATGTATTTAGATATTATTCTACCTATGTGATGTGCAAGCAGTTAACAATTGAACCATAATTATTTTTATTATACACATTATTCCACAGAACAGGATTAGATTAACAGGTAATACTGATTTAGAATAAATAAATATAACAAGGTAGTGACGTTTACACTGATCAGCCAAGTTTTACAGACCCCCACACACACACCTGTAGAACACTCAATTAATTTGCTTATACATATCAAAACAGATTATTCGTGTGAATTGTATCAGATTACCACACTGGTGTATCCATAACACACTTAGTATGGAATATCATCTATCCCCTCATTATCTACAGCCCATGATTGTCTATCAAGAACAGCGATATCAGATGAATAAAGTTTAAACATATATATGTCATCAGACATTATCAGATGTTATGTCTGTCGACAGGAAACACGTGTAGTCGCCACTCGCCGGTTGGTTTGTGTAAAATGATCTAACAGGCTTTTTAACACGCAATATTAATTTTTTCATTCGACAGTGGTGAGAAATTGGCTTCGCTAATTGTTCTGAGCTTAGATATGACACGCTACAAAGTTACTAAAAATCACTTCGTAAACTAATGAAAACAGTGTTAAGTCACCGTTTGTTTTTTGTCTCTACAACAGAAAAATGTGAGAAGTGCACAGGAAGCACTTGTGTTACTTAGACAGGACAACAGACTATTGGATATGGTTACTCTAACAGCACAGACTGTTGGATATGGTTACTCTAACAGCACAGACTGTTGGATATGGTTACTCTAACAGGACAGACTGTTGGACATGGTTATTCTGACAGGGCAGACTGTTGAACATTTTTACTCTAACAGACTAGACTATTGGAAATTGTTACTCCAACAAGATAGACTGTTGGAGACATGATTATTCCGACAGACCCGACTGCTAGGCTTAGCATTAAAAGTAGTCTATATGAACGTCACTGTAATAGTATCCGTTTCACAATACTGTGTTTTTCTAAGGAACAAGAAACCTGGTCGTATTACCAAAAATTGGATGGAAGAGCACGTGAGTGACTTCCGTTTTCTTCCTTGCTCAGCACAACTAAAAAACCTCCATTCATTTCTACAATCCCTGTAGAATCAGCTACAGTTCATGCTGCTGAACAAATAGGCTATCATAGAAAACATCATATTCCGACAGTTACCTCAGTGAGTTTGTTTAAAGTTGGTCCAATCAGAGATGGAGGTGGTCAGTTGACCTAACCAAGTGTAGAAAGTTAGTTGGAATAGAAGAAATTCTTGGCATTTATTCGATACAGTTAAATATATAGATGGACGTATACAGTAGATATAATACTGTTAATCACATATAAACATAACGTATGCAATTATTAATTAGTCATACAAAGAGCTCATTGCTAATGTGACGATAAAGTAGAAGTATTATTTCGTCACATGACGACACTAAACAGTTTTTTTGTTCTTAAGCACTTAGCTGTACAATCGACTATCTGTGCTGTTACAACGTCACCGATCAAACCCCAAAATTTAGCGTTATTATCCCTTAAGCTTACAGCTGAACCACAGCCAGCAGCATATTCAACTAACGTACACCCTCCCTGCAGTGGTACAGCAGTATGTCTGTAGACTCACACCGCTAGAAAACCGGGTTTCGATACACTAGTGAGCAGAGCACAGACAGCTCATAGTGTATTTCTGTGCTTAATTTTAAACACAAACTGATTTATGTACTGATAATAAATTCGTGGATCATAGAATAGTTCAATTAAAACATTAACCAAATTTCTTCACAAAACTTTCTAAGTCTTCGAAGTTTTACCCAAATAGAGATGAGATTACCTTTATTTTGTAGTTATTAAATTCATGTATTATAAATTAAAGGGGTTTTCAAATCCTCTGTGGTCTGTCTTCTATTAAAACTCTACATGTAAAAGTTCTTTATAAATAATATGTCTTGCTTCTGTGCACGCTAATACGCTATTTGTTTAGTACGTAATCGAACATTTATAATAAAAGATAGTCTATTTTGGCAGAGTACTGTACTGTTCAGAGTGGAAAGATACATTACGTTAGCCTATATTTGATAGAAATGATTAAGTGCACGATTATTCGTACATCCAACACCTGGTGGCAGGATGAAAGAGAAATCCTCCACCCTTAGATCTCGCGTGATAAGACACCCGATACTCTCCACCCCATCCGAGCTTCGTGCTTCGATACTACACATTACAGAAACTCCGCCCCCAACGTGTTATTAGTTAAGCTTGTAATGAACTGAAAATGAAAACAGTGTAATTTGGAATATGGAACTAGAATGTAGGTTTCAAACTATGACTTTCATACTTTAGATATAAATGTTCTTCGTCACGTATTGTTTGGCTAACATACCTGAAATCGTTGTGAACTACAGTTATATATATATATATATATATACACTAAATAGGCTATACTACCTCTTCATAAACCTTGAAGGGAATGGATATAGGTTTTAAATAGGTGGTATAGTTTATTTAGTGTAGTTTAGGTACTTTGTGTGCTTAAACTTTGACGTTAGTATATTCATGTTCACTGAAGTAAAATCAGACTTTTAAAATTCTGTCATTTTCATATGTGTATTTGTGGTACACGTTTCTGTTGACCTTCTGTGGTAAAAGAATAAAGCATTCCACTGCTTACAATCAAACAATGGTAAATTAAGTGTCATTGTATGTCTCTGTTTAATGGCTGAGAATTATTTTGTTCTATAACAAAACTACATTAGACTATCTTCTGTCTCCATCACGGGGAATTGAACCCAGGATTTTAAGTCCCTAAACTTAGCACTGACCCACCAACGGATAGTGACTGACAAAGAAGAACCATGCGCAGTAGAATTATCAGATTTTGATATCTGATGTTATAAATACGTCTTCAACTTAGAATAACAAACCCAAATGTATTTCTGGAGTAAATCTGGGTTATTATTGTGATAAACTCTAATAAAAAACTAAACCTTCAGTTTGACAGGATTCTTTGATGATTAACCTATTAATGAAACATTATGTTATTTACATGTGAAAGAAAACAGTGACGTTGTATCCGTACTCTGATATAATTGTTTTAATTTGACTCAAACTGCCCCCCGCTAGTACAGCGGTATGTCTCCGGAGTTACAACGCTAAAATCAGGGGTTCGATTCCCCTCGGTGGGCTGAGCAGATAGCCTGATGTGGCTTTGCTGTAAGAAAATCACAATCAATCACTATTACGTAGATTTATAGGCCTGGCATGGCCTAGCGCGTTAAGGCGTGCGCTTCGTAATCTGAGGGTCGCGGGTTCGTGCCCGAGTCGCGCCAAACATGCTCGCCCTCCCAGCCGTGGGGGCGTTATAATGTGACGGTCAATCCCACTATTCGTTGGTAACAGAGTAGCCCAAGAGTTGGCGGTGGGTGGTGATGACTAGCTGCCTTCCCTCTGGTCTTACACTGCTAAATTAGGGACGGCTAGCGCAGATAACCCTCGAGTAGCTTTGTGCGAAATTCAGAAAACAAACAAACAAAGACTCAAACTGTTTACTAAGCGCTAGCTGTGGTATTAAATTTTCTTTCGGGTCACTTTGTTTTAATAACTTATGTAACTCACAGATAATGCTCTAGGTTGTTTTAGTCACTTTGTTTTCACGAGTTAAGTAACTGATAGGTTATAACGCAAGTTATTTTGGTCACTGTTCTCACAACTTCAATAACTAATAGATAATCACGTAAGTTGCTTTCGGCACATTGTTATTTGTACTATATTAAAGACTCACACTGGTATTCGTTGTTGTTGTTGAAAAAAACCTGTGCATTATTAAAATTATTTGTAGAAAGACAATAGAACATAAACCTGCCATTTGGAAGCTAAGGAACCGTGGGACATGGCATGTTCAGACTTGCTGTTGAAAAGGCATTTAACTATTGAATATGGTATGTCCAGACTTGCTGTTTAAAAGATATTGAGCTATAGGACATAGCATGTTCAGACTTGCTGTTGGAAAGATTTGAACTGTTGGATATGGCATGTTCAGACTTGCTGTTATAAAGGCATTGAACTGTTGGATAAGGCATGTTCAGACTTACTATTATAAAGCATTGAACTGTTGGATAAGGCATGTTCAGACTTACTATTATAAAGACATTGAACTGTTGGATAAGGCACGTTCAGACTTACTATTATAAAGATATTGAACTGTTGGATAAAGCATGTTCAGACTTACTATTATAAAGACATTGAACTGTTGGATAAGGCATGTTCAGATTTGTTGTTAAATAAGTTTACAAATATGGGAATAAAAACGGGCAGACAGATGAATGAATGAAAAATATATTATATTATATTATATTTCAGTAAATAGAGGAATGTAATAATTATAATAATAATTATTTAAACAATGAATAAGAAGATATATGCACAAAAATAATTAGATAATTCAAGGACTAAATATGGATAAATCTACGTAATAATGATTGATTGTGATTTTCTTACAGCAAAGCCACATCAGGCTATCTGCTCAGCCTACCGAGGGGAATCGAACGCCTGATTTTAGCGTTGTAAATCCGGAGACATACCACTGTACTAGCGTGGGGCGTACATAATAGTAACTCATAAAGTAATGTAACTGAAACGACCTTAAAAAGAAACTTGCTTATTCTGAAATATCCTGCATCAATATCCATATACAAGTGTAGACCACTACAGTATTACAAACGTATGCAAATATTCTTAATTATGTAAAATGTATATTCCTGGAAATCTTATCGGACCTAGACTCTTAATATAGAACCACGAAACTTATTAACGTTGGTTCTAACTCGTAAGGTCTTCGAAGAGGAGAAATCTGCTTTTACATATATATATATATATACTATTTTTTTATTCCACACTGAAGTCAGTTATTAAGTATCTAATAATGAAATATGCATTACACAACTACAAATACTTATTTTGTGCATACAAAATTTGTATCAGAAAAGCTCTGTTAACCAATGATTATTTAGATCGAAGAAAAACTGTTGAAACACGTATTGTTGTCTGACAAAAATCTTAAATTGTTATGGCATTTCTTAGAAAAAAATGTTTCCCCAAAGTTTTCCAATTACGAGTTCGTCGTTAACTTCTCTTTCAAATCTCCGCTAAGCCATTTGCTGTTAAATTTTAGGATATTTTGCTAAAACTAAGAAGGGGACTTTAATTACTGTTAATGTTTATTCAACATATTTTTTTTTCACCGTTTAATTCAGAGGAACTCTGTTTCACTTTATAATTTCAGGAAATCAAGCTACTAGTGGGTTATTGTAGAAACTTATTTGATACACATAGTTTCTCACTACTTTAATTTCTATACAGTTTCTCCCTACACGTTAATTCCTGTGTAGTTTCTTACCACTCTTGATATATGTACAGTTTCTCACTACCCTTAAAATCTGTACAGTTTCTTGATACCTATTAAATCCCTCTGTGGCTTAACGATTTTTGTGAATGTTAGGGGTAACACAAAATTCAAATTCCTACATTGGGTAGTATTTAGTTTAATAGAATATCCTGGTTCTTGTATTCCTTCTCGGAGTTCTTTAATTATTTTATAACGTATTAATTCCTTTTGATATTGTACAGTTTAAATGTGGGTCCTGTTTTAATGGATCCCTTACAACGTATTAATTCTTTTTAATATTGTACAGTTTAAATGTGGGTCCTGTTTTAATGGATCCCTTACAACGTATTAATTCCTTTTGATATTGTACAGTTTAAATGTGGGTCCTGTTTTAATGGATCCCTTACAACGTATTAATTCTTTTTAATATTGTACAGTTTAAATGTGGGTCCTGTTTTAATGGATCCCTTACAACGTATTAATTCTTTTTAATATTGTACAATTTAAATGTGGGTCCTGTTTAATGGATCCATTACAATGTATTAATTCCTTTTGATATCGTACAGTTTAAATGTGGGTCCTGTTTAATGGATCCATTACAATGTATTAATTCCTTTTGATATCGTACAGTTTAAATGTGGGTCCTGTTTTAATGGATCCATTACAATGTATTAATTCCTTTTGATATCGTACAGTTTAAATGTGGGTCCTGTTTAATGGATTCCTTACAAAGTATTAATTCCTTTTGATATCGTACAGTTTAAATGTGGGTCCTGTTTAATGGATCCCTTACAACGTATTAATTCCTTTTGATATTGTACAGTTTAAATGTGGGTCCTGTTTTAATGGATCCCTTACAACGTATTAATTCTTTTTAATATTGTACAGTTTAAATGTGGGTCCTGTTTTAATGGATCCCTTACAACGTATTAATTCCTTTTGATATTGTACAGTTTAAATGTGGGTCCTGTTTTAATGGATCCCTTACAACGTATTAATTCTTTTTAATATTGTACAGTTTAAATGTGGGTCCTGTTTTAATGGATCCCTTACAACGTATTAATTCTTTTTAATATTGTACAATTTAAATGTGGGTCCTGTTTAATGGATCCATTACAATGTATTAATTCCTTTTGATATCGTACAGTTTAAATGTGGGTCCTGTTTAATGGATCCATTACAATGTATTAATTCCTTTTGATATCGTACAGTTTAAATGTGGGTCCTGTTTTAATGGATCCATTACAATGTATTAATTCCTTTTGATATCGTACAGTTTAAATGTGGGTCCTGTTTAATGGATTCCTTACAAAGTATTAATTCCTTTTGATATCGTACAGTTTAAATGTGGGTCCTGTTTAATGGATCCCTTACAACGTATTAATTCTTTTTAATATTGTACAGTTTAAATGTGGGTTCTGTTTTAATGGATCTCTTACAACGTATTAATTCTTTTTAATATTGTACAATTTAAATGTGGGTCCTGTTTTAATGGATCCATTACATTGTATTAATTCCTTTTGATATCGTACAGTTTAAATGTGGGTCCTGTTTTAATGGATCCATTACAATGTATTAATTCCTTTTGATATCGTACAGTTTAAATGTGGGTCCTGTTTTAATGGATCCATTACAATGTATTAATTCCTTTTGATATCGTACAGTTTAAATGTGGGTCCTGTTTAATGGATTCCTTACAAAGTATTCATTCCTTTTGATATCGTACAGCTTAAATGTGGGTCCTGTTTAATGGATCCCTTACAACGTGTTAATTCTTTTTTTTGAGCAACGAAACAGGATATTCTTAATGTAATAATAACCTGAAGCCTGTACAGTTTAATAACGCTTACTGATATAGAAAACCCAAAACTGATTGGTTTCGCTAAAATATTTCTCACTTTACAGCTTTGAAATACATTTATTAAAGTGTATCCTAAATATTAAACTGTGTATGAAATTGCAACCCGAAGTTCATATCATTATAACTAGTGTAAGTCCAAGTCCAGATATTTTGGTAGTTTCTACAGAAATACACATATTCTGTAGCGACAGCAAACTCGACTTCGTTTTGTGTTCTAAAAAATAAATAATTAATGAAAGATAACAAGACACGTCACACTCACCTGTACCCTTGCTTCTGACAAATTAGTTTTAGCAGCAAGACGCTCACGGGTATTCACACATGGGTAATGTGTGTTTTCGAATTCTTCTTCTAGTACTTCTAACTGTTCAGGGCTGAAAGTTGTGCGATTCCGTCGAAACTTTGGTCTGTCATTTGTATCTGTACTCACTCCATCTTCACTGTCTTTGTCTGTTATGTCTGAAATTAGGTTTAATATTAGCAGTTCTTTCACTAAATATTAAAATTAGACGTGTAGGTGCCGGGATTTAGGTTTAACAGATGTTTTAGATTTTAAAAGATCAGGTTAAAAATAAATAGAAAAGTGTATTATTCTAGCGGTTCATTATCCCTGAACATTCGACATTTATGCACACATATATCTCATATTTTTCTTCCTTACACCTTCTTTCTCTCAGTACCATTATTTTCTTCATTCATCCAACTCTCTCTCTTCATAAACTTATTCGTTTTGTTTTTTCTTTCCCAAACGATGTACGGTACAAACCTGTAGTTCTTTGTTCCCGCAAAGAAGATATAGTAGCTAATGCCGCTGGATCTGTGGTTGTTCCAGGAGGGAGGTGTGATCCAGCGAAAGATGACCACATATGAGGGGGAGCTGCCGGGCCCCAGGGAAAAGCTGCGGCATATGGGTGGTACATATTGTAGCCGGCGGCACGTGCGAACTCTGCTGCTGCCCTTTCTGCTGCTCTGTTTCGTAGGATTCGGTTAATGGAACTAACACTTGGTGCAGTGTTATTGGTGCAAACTCCTAAAGATCAAAATACAATAACATAAAGTTTACCACTCTTGGTGTAGTGTTATTGGTGCAAACCCCTAAAGGTCAAAATACAATAACTTAAGGTTTACCACACTTGATGCAGTGTTATTGATGCAAATTCCTAGAGATAAAAATACAATAAAATATGGTTTACCACACTTGGTACAAACTTCTGAAGATAAAAATACAATAGAAGAAGGGTCGTAACGTGTGACAATCAGATGTTGTATCGTTCGACAAATATTTTACCTTGGAAGACTTGTTGTAGATATAATATATATTTCTTGACCTTTAAGAGTTAACGATGTCGCCATAGATACATGGTGACTGTTGTTAAATGGGTAGAGTATACTAAATTAGTAAACAATTAACACAAGAAAACCGAAAATCTCGACGATACTCTGTATGGTTGACTTGAATTATATTTATATCATATGAATAAAATAATGAACATTGTAACTTAAGACTATATTAATGTAACAACACAGTATTTTTTTTTATCTTTCCCATACATGTGTTGCTGGAACTGAAGCGGTATTGGCCCCTGAAGAGGGGGCGAATATTTACAGTACCAAAGTAGATTAGTTACTACGTATTTTCGTATTGTTTGTCTTCTTTCATGCAAAATTTTTTCCACCACGATACACTGTCTGCCCACAGATTAATAAAATGTCAATGGGCAATTTCTGTTTATCCATATTGTGACAACACGTAATATAACGAACTTGTCAGTTGTAATTACTGGGCTGGCAGAACGCTTGAAAACCAGAGAGCTGTTTTCAAACAAACTCGTTTCTTATGTACTTAATGATTCGGGAAATAAATTTTTAATTGTACCTTTATCGACTTACTTTGCAGTAGCATGCTAAGTTATAAAGAGGAATATATAAATATAAATCATGTATTTCGGTTTCCACGACTTTTTTCAAATCGATAGAAACAAACACCCTCTGTAAACATACCATGCTGGACACTGTGTCGCGTATTTTGATTCGTAAACTTGGGCCATCCGGATAAAGAAGCGGGTGTTTATGAAGTTACAGGAGTTTCGACTATCGTTTCACTGTAAATTATAAATGATACGTTCTCTACAAAACGTCGTTTCACACGTTTTGGTTCGTTGCTATAACTACATCACATCAGAATGGAATAATTTAGACCACGAAATAAAAAATCGACTTTTAACGACAGCCGTGATATGTTCCGCCTCTGTCGTTGTCACATCGGCGAACGTGTAGTGCTTACTGTTCAATCGTATATGTCATTATCATCCTCAGTTGTTCTCTTGCTTCCTTCTGTTCCATTTGTTTGTTTTTAAAACGTGGGAAGCGACAAGGGGGCTACAAATCTGTTATTCGTCTCCTTCACTAGACGAGAAACTAATTTCGTCAAGTAGGTAAAAACAAAAATAACGTATAAAAAACTGGTTATTTCCCTGATTTTGATTGTAAATTTTGTTTAGGTAGTAAGCTTCAACATTTTTCATTAAATAATTTACGACATAAGTATGTAAATTAAAATTCAATATTTGTTAGCGAGTTGAAAATAAAGTTTAATTAAAGTCGCTACGCTGCAAAACGAACGTACTTGAAAAGTAATTAAATTATGGATTGATATGTACACGTTCAAAATACGTTCTGAGCTTCAAATTAGCCAGTCTTGTAAACAATAATTCCTTCCTCTGAAACGTGAAGTAGAAGTGAAAGTATAAACATGAAAGTTAATGTAATGAACAGGTATTTATGATCCATCACCATCATTTAAAATTATAAAATATAAGATCCACTATCAATATTATGGATCATCCAACACACATATTTAATATTTACTGTCATTCAATACACGCGTTTTAGATCCACTATCAACATTAAGAATGATCCAACATACAGTTTGAACTTTCCCGTTGTTATAAAGATATAAAATGCATTTATTCCATAGGTAAAGTGGTTTCTATAGTTACCGTCTCGAGGACTCGTGGTTACAGAAACTCGTATTGTGTTAGTCAGACTCATTACAAAGTGTACGAAACCTATAAATAACTTCATAGATGTCTTATACTAAACTTCTGATATCGGACGCGATGTTAACGCTTTCAGAAATAAAAATATCTTCCGCTTAATGCTCAAGAAAAGAAAACACGATTGGTTTTAATACTGTTGTATTTTATTTTAACATTAGAAATGATTGTCATTTTCAAACTGTCGTCTTCCTTTTCGACTAGTTTCGTGAGGTATTCTAGATCTGAAAATTGATTTTCATTTCACATACTACCAAAGTTACTTCGATATTCGGTTGTTGAAACGAGTGTTTATTAGTATTATATCACGTTATTTTGATTGATGTTCTTTCGTGAGTCAGTAGCAAGTTAGTGAATTTACAAAATTAAAATTCGGGATTCGATTCCTCGTGGTGGGCAATGCTTGATTGAGTACACTATATTAAAAGCTCATGACGTTGTTTCCGTCCACGTTTGATCATGATATGTCTCATGACAGAACATTTTAAAAACTGTCTCGCAGAATAGTTTTTATTGTAAAGGTCTCAATAAAAGGTTAAATCCAGAGCACATCTCTTCTCCTAGCTCATTTTCCATAAGCTATCTATTGTAAAAAAAGACGACTGTTTTTAGTTCCTATAGGAACAGTTCAATGTTCAGCGTTTGGATATTTGACTGATACATTTTTATATAGAATATCAAAAATACCAGTTTGTTACGTTTCTTAGCTATTTGAAGTATGCAACAGCTGAATGAATGCGTCGTATAAGTAACTTATGTATACATGATCGCATGCCGCATTTACCAGAGAAGATCTTTCTTTATTATGTTTCATACTGTTACCTGTGGCATATGGACAGTTTTTATCACTGAGCATACTGTTTGTGAACTCGTGCCCATTACAAGACGCCTCTGTTTGCGTATCACAGGTGTGTTACGACTTGTTGCAGGTATCTTTCTGGATGGTCCTGGTGTCCAAACTTGACCCATGTTCCTTTGTTTTCTAAAGTACCAGGGATATACCCGTCGTGAAAATTCTAAACATTCGATCGAACACATTTTTATTATTTCAGTATATGAATATCATGTGTCAGAAAGGGTTTTCATACACAATTTTCAAAAATGATCCATTTTCGCTATCATCATACTACGCTAATCAATGCAAAAAACATAGTTCTAATTCTTTCATTCCAACGCGGCTTTCTATCTGTTGTACTTGTGGGATTTGCTTTATTTCCATAATAAAGTTCGTTTTAATATAACACACAGTCGAATCTTTATACTATTATTTAATGACCTGTGATTCGGAAGAAATAACTTGCTAGAATGCAACAATTTTTTTTTGTATTCATTGTTCATTAATTATGATTTAAATAAGGCTTTGGTATAGTTATAAAGAAAGTAACAACCATGAGGGTGATAATAATCGGTTTTTAATTATTAAAAATATTTTTTACACTCGAAAAACTTATTTGCAGCTCAAATGTAATACGAAGGTGTGTATACGTTACACCTTACACCAAGCCTTACACCAAGTCAATATGATGTCAAGTTGCAATTCTGTTGCTTTAAAACATACCTAATGCGGAGAGACATCAACAAAAATGACAATAAACAATTTGGACTTACCCCCATAGCCCGGCATGGCCAAGCGTGTTAAGGCGTTCGACTCGTAATCCGAGGGTTGCGGGTTCGAATCCCGGTCGCACCAAACATGCTCGCCTTTTCAGCCGTGGGGGCGTTATAATGTGATGGTCAATCCCACTATTCGTTGGTACAAGAGTAGCCCAAGAGTTGGCGGTGGGTGTAATGACTAGCTGCTTTCCCTCTTGTCTTACACTGCTAAATTAGGGACGGCTAGCGCAGATAACCCTCGAGTAGCTTTGCGCGAAATTCCAAACAAAACAAACAAACAAAGAAAACTCACCCCTTACTGAAAGCAACATTTAAAAAGTCTAAACGATCTGGTTGCTACTTCGTGGTAAACTGTGGGGTCACTTACGACTGTTTGTGCTCTAATGATCACTGTTGTCATGAAATCTATATTGAGTCTATGGTCAGTCGACTTGCGTTTCTTGGACGTCACCTTGTAAAGATATATGTTATTTTATGACGTAATTCCCCTCGCATGACCATTTTATCGTAAGAGTTCAGGCCTGGCATGGCCAATCGCGTAAGGCGTGCGACTCGTAATCCGAGGGTCCGACGGCTAGCACAGATAGCCCTCGAGTAGCTTTGTGCGAAATTTCAAAACAAACAAACAAACAAATCGTAAGAGTTCCATTTCTGTGTGTGTGTTCAGGTGTTCAGTTTCCAAAAGTTAAATGGCTATCAGCCTTTCGCCTGTCATCAACAAGTAACACTGTTCTTGAAACAAAAATCCCAAGTTAATAGACCTGAAGTCGAAATAGATGTACTATACTACCAACACGTGTGGTAACTGTAAGATGTGCCTAAACAGACGTACATTCTCATAGCAAAACATTAAAAGTAAACATCACTAACAATTCATTTAAGTATAATTTTTTTATAAAATACTTTTCGTCAGTAAGTTTATTCGACATTCCCCACATTACTTACTAGTTCCTGTACCAATAATGAAGGTCTAACGGAACATTTTATACAATGTTCCCCTTCTCGGTAGCACAGCTGTAAGGCTGAGGGCTTATAACGATAAAATTCTAGGTTAAATCCCTATAATGGACATAGTAGATATAACCCATTATGCAGCAGCTTTGCGCTTAAATAAAAAAAAAAATCCGGTTATATAATACACTGTTCAAAATATGTTTGCTAAGCAAGAAATGTTTAAATGGGCTCAATTACATTTGATTTATATAGTTAACTTACCAGCCTGTTGTAGGTGTCCGAACTTTTACTACTTTGCCCTCTAAAGAAGGGTTTTTAGAAAACGAAAATAATAGATAGCCCCCAATTATGAAAGCATATACCGAAAATAATTAATATTTATTAAGTAATATTATGTAGTTAGTTGCTGTATAACTTTGTTAATGACCGGAAATATGCTGTTTTTTGGGGTTTTTTTTGCCATCAGCAGTAATATTTCACATCAACACGAGAGAACTGCAAAGCATTTTCTCTACAAATCATTAGTAATTTTTATTTGCTGAGCGGATATACCCTCTGGGGTTAATTTTTTCCTTGTTTCCGCTTCAGTTGGCGCGCGATCACAGAGCTCATATGCCAAAGCAGGTGTATTGCTTCACCATTTATCTTGAACACAAACCTGTCTCCCATTGTTTTGTAAATATCTTTTATAGTGTGAATGAAACGAGGCACTTTTCCCTTAATTTGTGCGCTGTATTAATTATTTTGTTCTATGCAGAGAACTACATGAACCGGAAATAGCAAAACATATTCGAAGCGCTATCTCTAACGCACGTGTCTTATAGGCACTTCACGAACACGTCTCTGCAAATAATGTGTGGTCAAGAAGATAAACGCGGGCAATACTGCGGTACATTTTAGCTGCACGAAAACAAAGCATCACTCTCATGCTACTGAAGTTATCATTTTGAAATGTTCGAGCTAAGCGTTTTGTCACAATAACTTTAAATTTTTCCTAAAATAACTAAATAATTATTTGAATGGCTCATTAGAAATAGAGGCACGTAAGTTCAGTTGTTTCCCACACCATTTGTAGGACAAATTCACGCTATAAATAACTAAATTTGCAAAGCACAGAGCTTCTCGTATTCACCGTAAACCGATTAACAATTGCAAGAAAAGTATGAAGATTTTTCACGTGTAGTCACTGAGCACGAGACGCTTTCCTTAAAGAATATAAATGTGTTAACGTTTTTCGAGGTATTTCTCGGAAAATGACTTAATATATTCATTTTCTTTTCTGACATTCCAAGATCCACCAACATATTTATTTAATCAAGGATAATTATATGTGTATAAGAACGCATCCAGAAAGTTTTTATTATTTTAGTGGAATTCACGTTTTGAAGATAAACTTATGCCACAAAATACAGATATATCTCTAATTTTCGGAAACAATTATCTCATTTCAGTGACTTGTAAACAATGTGGATTTTTTAGTTTGATGGGAATCTAAACGAGGTTAAACGATCAGGTCAGATGACCCTATGGTTAAGGGGTTAACTGACTTAATCGTTTTTAGTTATTTATATATTAATTCCTAAGCCTCAAAAAACACTATTAATATACAAAAATATAAAATTCAACCTGAGAGAAACAGCTAATAGTAAGTACTCATTATTCTAAAAAAAAACATGTATATAGTGCTAACAAAAAAAAACCACTGAAGTAGAGGGCGTTAATATGTTATTCTGTATTCCACCAACCGAATTTAGTGAAAAGTAATAATAAAGGTGGTGCGATTAGAATTCTTATCGTATTTCACTAAAGTAAGTTTAGTGCCGGTAATGTAAGTAGTTTAATGCAATCTGTTTCATATTCAGTTTAATCCAGTCCAAAAACAAATAATTCAGCCTTACGTTTAATACAGGTAATCTACTGGGTGTGTCAAGAAAAGACATCTAAGATTGTAAAATGTTTTGATAAGAAGACAAATAATGCTTCTCCCATTTATGTGATGTAAGAAAATGTTGGTCCAGCGCATGATCAGAGTTTCAAATATAATTTTATCTACTGCAAGCTCAGGTACGCTTGTTAATTACTATCAGGTATAGCCTATTTAAAAATAAACTAAGTCTAACTATTTATTGATGTGTTTTTTTCTAATGTTCGTGGTAAAGATTAACTAGTAAAGAAACCATTTCTGAGTAACAAGCCCTCAAATGGCACAGTTTGCAGACTTATGACGCTAGAAATCTGGTTTCGATATCCGCGGAGAGCATGGTACATATATATGTAGTTTATTGTTTAGCTTTTTGCTTAATTGCAAACAAATAAACTGAGTTGCACAATTTTAGAAAGATTAATAAGCCCAGTGCTTAATACAAGTTACGAATAGGAATGCACAAAGATATGAACGTGTGTGGAAATGAAAATGGTCTAATACTGACTTCACAGATCTTTAAACTAATGTCAAAAACACTGTTAGGCTGTGTAGTGAAGATCACACTTGTTTCTTATGTCAAGTGAATGTGTCTGTCCGTTCGTTTATACTAAGGCTATCTGCGATAATCGTCCTTATAATGATATACTGTAGAGGGAAGGCAGCATCATTCACTCCCAGTTTCTAGGCGAACCTTCTTAAGTAAATACTGGCATTTGACAGTCACTTTTATAACGTACGCATGTCCTAATATACAAAAGGAGATTTTTGTTTTGACAGTAAATGGATTCGAACTGTGAAACTTCAAGCAAGAGGACCCACGTACACGTCATTATTCACTTCAGCAGTGACGTAACATTATTAATATGTATCCCGTTTTCATATTTCCAGCTGTATTAGAAAGACTCATTGTCAATTTTCAAATATGACGTACATGACTTGTACTTTATAAAAACTATTTTATTATCAATTCCAAGAAAGCACACATTAACAGCAGAATGATCTAACAGAAGTTACATCACGTGATTCTCGTTGGTTGAATTGTGTAATAAAAAACTCTGGTTTAAGTTCTTATTGTGATTTAATGGACGGACAAGTCCTTCAAAATATTTTCACTTAAGCGGTTCTTAACGTTACAATTACAGAAGAATTATTTTCTCATTGTTATATTTTTAACTTGACAGTCTCATACTGTTTGCTGTTTCTGTTGCTTATTGATTAACAATACAGCTTGCAATTTCTACAAGCCAAGCAAGACATTTTTTGATTATGGTGTTCTTTTGACAAATCACCATCTAGTGGCGACTCTGAAAACACATTAAGTTTTTTTCATAGAATCACTAGTCACCATTAAAGATAAGGATTAGTAGCTCTGAGTTGCAGGAATAGTTGCCTCTGGGTATGTAAATTATTTCACTTATCGAACGAAGCAATTGACTAATAACAGGATGTCGTTACTAAATGAGTTGAGCTAGTAAGCAGAATGACAGAATTTCTTAACAACGACCTCTAGTGTTACATAGAAGCTTCACAATCTATCATGATTTAATTATCATTCTTGGTGCTCGTGATTACGTGGTTCGAGTACAGAGCCTCGAGCATTCTGAACTTGGGTACAATGAAACTGCGAGGCACGTGAAAAGACAGTGTTATTTTTGTTACAAATCAGCCATGTACTAATTGCGGTTTCTGCGTCAGCTAAAGCCGACAAATGTGGATTACCAAGACGATAAAAATACAGATCTTCACTGGCATTAACAGTTTGCAAGCAGGAATTTCTGGTTTGATGCGATAGCAGACTCTAGATATGAATCAAGTGGAGCTGTGCTACGACGTTAGAAGTTTTTTGTTTGTTTATATCCTGTACGAAACGAATAACTCTTCATGATTATTTATACCCTCATATTCTGACACAACCAAGGTATTATTTTGAGTGGAGGTTTTAAGCTAAAGTCAATGAATTTAACCACATATTTTGAACTGTTGCTAGAGTCGAAAGTACGTGATATAAAAATTGTGTCCTTCTTACGTTTCTATAACTCTTTATCGGTTTCATTGTATTACGTGTAACAACTGTCTCAATAAAAAATGTATCAGTTGCTTGTGCGTGTTCATTTTACTCACCCTAGCTACCCATTTCCGGCTCACCTGGTAGTTACATTTTGTCTTAGCAGAAAAAATAAAAAGTGTGCTCTTCCGCTTTGTCCTTTACATAATGTTCAACACGTCTCGATAGCTGTGCACCCTACTAGAAAATTATTCCTATACTGACTCATTCCGCGGGGCAGGTGCCTCGTGTCTTTAGGCGCCATGTCTGTCTTGTACCAAACATCTCAAGAAAATGCTTACACGGGACCGGAAATCTATAGCTGATGTAATCACGTCCGCCACGAGGCTGTGACATGCTTACTCGAGCTATGAAAACGACTATTTCATGTCCCAGATCTTGTTAATTGACTCTCTCCAACGTGTCTATCGTCTTACATTGACGAATTCCATTTCGTAACGTAGGTAAGCTTACTTTTAACACTACAGCTTCATATTAAGCCGGAAGAAACAATCCACGAGCCCTAAAATAAACAAGTACAATTATTCTGAACAAACCACCTATAATATTATCTTTTCTTCATCAGCTAGTTATAGTGTGAAAATATTTATTGAAACTTATAAAACAGCTATATAGAGATGAGGAACATTTCTATTATTATATATATATATATGATGAACAATCCTATTGTTACATATATATATATATATATATGATGAACATTTCTATTGTTATATATATATATATATGATGAACATTTCTATTGTTATATATATATATATATGATGAACATTTCTATTGTTATATATATATATATATGATGAACATTTCTATTGTTATATATATATATATATGATGAACATTTCTATTGTTATATATATATATATGATGAACATTTCTATTGTTATATATATATATAGCGCAAGAACATTTTGAAATATTTAGTTATTTATTAATTCTTACCAGAATAAGGTCCGGTTAGTTCACGTTTTTGTTGTTAACCTAAGACGACCTATAATTCAATTTAATCAATGTATTATCTTCATTACACTTTTGTTTTATTTTTCTACTCAGTTGTACTGCTTCTTGTACTAAATACTTATATCTACCTTAATCAAACGTACTTCCTGTTGGTCGTCCAATATGAACTGCCCATATTCTGACACGCCGGTTGTTGGTAGTTCAATAAAAACTACCTTGTAAGTACCACAATCAGACACACCGGTTGTTGATCATCCGATAAAACTATCTTGTAAATACGACAATCAACCACGTCGGTTGTTGGTCGTTCAATATACACTACCTTATAAATACCGTAACCAGCTTGTTGGTAGTCAATATAAATTACCCCATAAGTACCACAATCATACACGTCGGTTGTTGGTCGTCCAATATAAACTATCTTGTGAATACGACAATCAACCACGTCGGTTGTTGGTCGTCCAATATAAACTATCTTGTAAATATGACAATCAGACACGTCGGTTGTTGGTCGTTCAATATAAACTCCCTTAAAAGTACCGTAACCAGATTGTTGGTAGTCAATATAAATTACCGATAAGTACCACAATCAGACACGCCGGTTGTTAGTAGTCCGATAAAAACTACCTTGTAAGTACCACAATCAGACACGCCGGTTGTTGGCCGTATAATATAAAGTACCTTGTAAGTACTATAATTAGACATGCCAGTTGTTGATAACTCAATATGAAATACCTTATAAGTACCACATTCTGACACGTCGGTTGTTGGTAGTCCAATATAAACTACCTCATAAGTACCACAACCAGGTTGTTAATAGTCAATATAAATTACCCGATAAATACGACAATCAGACACGTCGGTTGTTGGTCGTTCAATATAAACTACCTTATAAGTACCAAAACCAGGTTGTTGGTTGTATATATAACATACCCGATAAGTACCACAATCAGACACGCCGGTTGTTGATCATCCGATATAAACTATCATGTAAGTACCATAATCATACACGTCGGTTGTTGGTCGTCCAATATAAGCTATCTTGTTAATACGACAATCAACCACGTCGGTTGTTGGTCGTCCGATGTAAACTATCTTGTAAATATGACAATCAGACACGTCGGTTGTTGGTCGTCCAATGTAAACTATCTTGTAAATATGACAATCAGACACGTCGGTTGTTGGTCGTTCAATACAAACTACCTTAAAAGTACCGTAACCATTTTGTTGGTAGTCAATATAAATTACCCGATAAGTACCACAATCAGACACGCCGGTTGTTGGCCGTATAATATAAAGTGCCTTGTAAGTACTATAATCAGACATGCCAGTTGTTGATAGCTCAATATGAAATACCTTATAAGTACCACATTCTGACACGTCGGTTGTTGGCCGTATAATTTGTTTGTTTTGGAATTTCGCACAAAGCTACTCGAGGGCTATCTGTGCTAGCCGTCCCTAATTTAGCAGTGTAAGACTAGAGGGAAGGCAGCTAGTCATCACCACCTACCGCCAACTCTTGGGCTACTCTTTTACCAACGAATAGTGGGATTGACCGTCACCTTATAACGCCCCCACGGCTGATAGGGCGAGCATGTTTGGCGCGACTCGGGCGCGAACCCGCGACCCTCAGATTACGAAGCGCACGCCTTAACGCGCTAGGCCATGCCAGGCCCCAGGCCGTATAATATAAAGTACCTTGTAAGTACTATAATCAGACATGCCAGTTGTTGATAACTCAATATGAAATACCTTATAAGTACCACATTCTGACACGCCGGTTGTTGGTAGTCCAATATAAACTACCTTATAAGTACCACAACCAGGTTGTTGATAGTCAATATAAATTACCCGATAAATACGACAATCAGACACGTCGGTTGTTGGTCGTTTAAAATAAACTACCTTATAAGTACCAAAACCAGGTTGTTGGTTGTATGTATAACATACCCGATAAGTACCACAATAAGACACGCCGGTTGTTGACCGTCTAATATAAACTATCTTGTAAATACGAAAATCGGACACGTTTTTGTTGGTCGTCCAATATAAACTATCTTTTAAGTACCACACTTCGATACGCCGGTTGTTAGTAGTCCGATAAAAACTACCTTGTAAGTACCATAATCAGACACGCCAGTTGTTGATAGTCCAATATAAACTACCTTGTAAGTACTACAATCAAACATGCCAGTTGTTGGTAGCCAATATATATTACCCGATAAGTATCATAATCAGACAGGCCGATTATTGATCGTCCGATATAAACTATCTTGTAAGTACCACAATCACACACGTCGGTTGTTGGTCGTCCAATATAAACTATCTTGAAAATAAGACAGTCAGACACGTCGGTTGTTAGTCGTCCAATATAAGCTACCTTGTATTTCTTATTTCAAGAATTGAGCACTTACTATGTTGACAGTGTTAAACACTCATTCTGGAATTTTTATTATGTCACCGGTTTACCTTATTTTTTGGACAAACAATAGTTAGCCTCATCTCAGTTTCACACCCGGATATTTTCCTACTTTAAAGCAGTGATTTTCTAGTCCATTCTACTTCTTGGATTAGTACACCTTTTGTATTGTAAGTCGAGACAATAATTTCTTCCCCAGCCAATTACAGTGAGTAAATCGTATTTAGAACGTATAAAGTAGGTATATAAAGATTATAAACATAGATTATCTCGCAATAGCATTTAAAACAATTGGTTATTAATTAATTTTTATCTTAGCATTTTTTTCTAATTATTAGAGATTTCCATCAAATCGACACTGTTTTCATGCGGTGTCGTATTTTTCTTTAGTTATACAACCATTTCTTGATTCATTTCAAACAATGATTACTCTTCAGTGTCACATATAATATTAATATTTTGTTTTAGTTAATTAATATTACGTTAATCACAACATACTTTAGATATGACACCGACTACATTCTGTACGAAGACACGGTCGAAGAAAGCTTATATAATAAATACGTATCACATAAGGTTGGTACCTGAAACTTATCAGAACAGTGTCTAGACAATATCCTATACTACCTATAATATGAAATTTATATATATTTATATCTTTATAAATAAATACAGTTATAAACCTTCGTTTTTTATTTTGGTACGTCAACTATAATGCATTAAATGTTTTTAAATTTATATAAATATGTATACATATATACATATGTGTGTGTGTGTGTATAGTATACTGCCAACAGCCACACCCGTGGAAAGTTAATTGTGTGTATTTGGTAGATTTAGGTGGACTTGTTTTTTTATTATGGGAACAGGTAATTATACAAGGATAAATTGCTTGCCCTCGAGGCCTCTTTGTTCGATATATTCTTTCACTCTGCCTCTAAAGGCTAAAATGATGTTATCTTTAGCTCCACTTGTACAAGTTGTAGATAGATATTTTTTAGCAGTTGAGAGGATAAGAAAAATGAGCCGTTTGTACCAACACCCACTTGCTTTACGGGCCATCTTGTTTTATAGATTGAGGTGCCATAGCTGTTATCATATAATAAATGAAAATAGAAGAAGTTTAACCAGGTGATTACCTAAAGAAGCGTGCAGTGTTAATGGCAGAGGTTAATTGTGTGTTAAGGGGCACGTGGGCCCGCAAATTGGAGAAAATTGGCAGTTTAAAGAGAGGAAGTTAGCAGGGGTCGGGCGTCAGCCAAGGGTAGCTCACCATGAACATGGTGAATCGGTGCCAGACCTATGTGATTCCTTGAGAGAGAGGGGTAGGGGAGTGCATACCTTACCAAAGAAATGAAAGTACGCGTCGTTACGGTCAACTTGGTTTGCTGAATAATTTGACCGTTAAGTTGAGAACTTTAATAAAGCAAATCGATTTATTATTTTTCTGTTTCCTCCAAAACCTTTATAGGAGAAAAAAAGATAACATGCTTTATGACAACGCACTACATGTAACAGTGCTTTATTGTTCACTACTTCGAGACAGCGCACTACATGTGACAGTGCTTTACTGTTCACTACTTCAAGACAGCGCACTACATGTAACAGTGCTTTATTGTTCACTACTTCAAGACAGCACACTACATGTAACAGTGCTTTATTGTTCGCTACTTCGCGACAGCACACTACATGTAACAGTGCTTTACTGTTCACTACTTCGATGGAAAATCGAGAAAAAATATTTTATTTGCGCACAGTTTTTAATGTCTGCTTCTCATCATCATGGAAAGTGCACTTTCATTTGACAGTCGAAATCAAATCTCGCAAAACTGTTCTTCAGTTAAGAAATGGAAATATTCCTATTTAGACTACTATACTAATCTATTAAATCCGGTTAGTTTAAACGTTTTAAGGGTAAGGGTCTATTGACTTTATAACTGTTAACCTTCAAAATAGCAATGAGATCGATTTCATTGACTATTTAAACATATTTTTATAAACTACTAGTTCGTCACAATATCTTGCGGCTACATGCCTGGTTGGTGAGAGAATCCGTAATAACACGGATCTCACACACAAAAGATAGTTATAAATGCCATTAGTACTATAATTAGTTCCAGTAATTGCTCTGTCTAGTTTGTTTGAACTTAAGCACAAAGCTACACAATGGGCTATCAGTGCTCTGCCCACCGCTGGTATAGAAACCCGGCATATACTGTTGTAAGTCCGCAGACATGCCACTGTGACGAGTGTACTGAGAAAATGAGTTATTTCGTCTAACATTTGGCTACTTCTATACAACTTCTGCAAACATAAATATGCTCAATACGTAATTCTTATTAGCGGTATGACAACAGAATACTGTCCACTAAAAATGCTGACATTACTATTATTATGATAACTGAGTGTATTAAGAATGCTGACGTAATTGGCATTGTTAAACCCTCAGTACTGTGTATTAAAAAAAATTTGACGTAAGTGGTAAAAACTGAATACTTCGTATTACAAATCCTAACGTGAATAGTGAAACTGAATACATTGTATTACAAATACTGACGTGAATAGTAAAACTGAATACTTTGTATTACAAATACTAACGTGAATAGTAAAACTGAATACTTTGTATTACAAATACTAACGTGAATAGTGAAAACTGAATACTGTCTATTTAGATTGCCATCGGCTGGCTAAATTTTCTTGAAAGAGTTTGTTAGAGCTACATTGATTGTTTATGAAACCATTTATATGTACATTTTTAATGCCATTAGCCCCAAAATGTAGTTTATATTATCTATCTGGCTATCACACAGATATATGTTAGTGGTTGTATCTGTGAAGACTTACACCTTTCCAATTAATTACGAAGTGCGTATGCGTAGTATTGATTAATGTTAACACCTACTTGTTCAGATAACGTTTTTATCTTCAATACAAATCACAGTGTTGAAAAGATAGAGATTATTGAAGTGTTCTAATCAGGAGATTCGAAATTAAAGTGTCAACTAGCAGGAGTCTTCGGATGGAGAGAATCCCATTAGAATGAAAAACAGTTCTGATCTTTGATAAGAGTTTTAAACCAGCATCATGTTAAACCCAGGTAAGACAAGTTGGATACCCTGATTTGTCAAACATTCTATATCCAGAAACTTCGAAACAGCAACGTTCAATAAATTTAGTTTATTTGTACGATTTTGAGTTCAAATGTTATTGCAGTTATTCCTACACGTAGAACCTGCTTTTTATCAGTTATTCCTACACATAAAACCTGCTTCTTATCCGTTATTTCTACACATAGAACTTGCTTCTTATCCGTTATTCCTACACATAGAACCTGCTTTTTATCAGTTATTCCTACACACAGAACCTGCTTTTTATCAGTTATTCCTAGACATAGAACCTGCTTTTTATCAGTTATTCCTAGACATAGAACCTGCTTTTTATCAGTTATTCCTTCACATAGAACCTGCTTTTTATCCGTTATTCCTACACATAGAACCTGCTTTTTATCAGTTATTCCTACACACAGAACCTGCTTTTTATCAGTTATTCCTAGACATAGAACCTACTTTTTATCAGTTATTCCTTCACATAGAACCTGCTTTTTATCAGTTATTCCTACACACAGAACCTGCTTTTTATCAGTTATTCCTAGACATAGAACCTGCTTTTCATCAGTTATTCCTAGACATAGAACCTGCTTTTTATCCGTTATTCCTACACCTAGAACCTACTTTTTATCAGTTATTCCTACACACAGAACCTGCTTTTTATCAGTTATTCCTACACATAGAACGTGCTTTTTATCCGTTATTCCTACACATAGAACCTGCTTTTTATCAGTTATTCCTACACACAGAACCTGCTTTTTATCAGTTATTCCTACACACAGAACCTGCTTTTTATCAGTTATTCCTAGACATAGAACCTGCTTTTTATCAGTTATTCCTTCACATAGAACCTGCTTTTTATCCGTTATTCCTACACATAGAACCTGCTTTTTATCCGTTATTCCTACACATAGAACCTGCTTTTTATCAGTTATTCCTACACACAGAACCTGCTTTTTATCAGTTATTCCTAGACATAGAACCTGCTTTTCATCAGTTATTCCTAGACATAGAACCTGCTTTTTATCCGTTATTCCTACACCTAGAACCTACTTTTTATCAGTTATTCCTACACACAGAACCTGCTTTTTATCAGTTATTCCTACACATAGAACCTGCTTTTTATCCGTTATTTCTACACATAGAACCTGCTCTTTATCAGTTATTCCTACACATAGAATCTGCTTTTTATCAACAATTTGGGCATAAATTCCTGAATTTTCATAGCTCACTTTTCTTGGTTTTATCTAAATAATACCAACACTCGCTTTAGTACAACATTTTTTAATATAGTAAAGTGCTTAGTAGGCTATTACATATACAATGAAAATTTTCGAAATGAACTGCAATGTATTGTGAAAGTGATGAAACGTAGAAAAATTACAGCTAATGGAAGAATATGTTTTAAATAAAATTCACAACTGTTGGTTGGTTTACATATTTCTAAAACAAATACTGAGTCTGTAACCCTTTGAAAATATATATATATTATTATATCCGTTGTTTACGTCCGATTGATTGGACTATCTTAAAATTAAATTTACAGAGACAGGTGTTGAACAGCCTTGATTAAGATATGGTGGGAAGATGTTCAAATCGACGTCCACACGAACCTTAATGATAGCATCCCGCGGAGCCGCTTACTCTTTTTAAGCCCCTAGTTGAACATAACCTAGGGGAAACTTGAATGTTGTTAGACAGACTGAAAACCTCGATATGGTGCCAAACACTCACATTTGTTTACTTCCAGTGCAGAGTGGCAAGTTGTCTAGAATGTGAAAAAACCTCAATTACGCTTTACACATTGTAACTGAGAACTATGTGACATGCTTACCTTAATTCTTTTACGTATGTCAACACCTCAATCACTAACCTACAGCGCAAACTTCTGTGAACAATACACGATTGTTGTTAAACTATTCAATTCTTATGTTTTAAGCTGCTTATTAAAGTGGGCAAGTTTGCAAGAATAAGTTAAGGAATTTTTATGTTTTTCTATACAGCCTAGGACTGACTAAACTGACAAGAATATTGTTACTTTGGGATAATTCTATGTTGTTTCTGTAGAGCCTAGAACTGACTAAACTGACAAAAATATTGTTACTTTGGGATAATTCTATGTTGTTTCTGTACGGCCTAGAACTGACTAAACTGACAAGAATATTGTTACTTAGGGATAATTCTATGTTGTTTCTGTACGGCCTAGAACTGACTAAAGTGACAAGAATATTGTTACTTAGGGATAATTCTATGTTGTTTCTGTACAGCGTAGGACTAAACTGTTACTTACTTTCAGATATAAGGCGTTCTCTGATTTCCCATGCGAAAATCGTGGGATTCTCTCTCTTATACTGTTCAATTTTAGCCACTACCGTAGGGGTCGCTACTTTTGGTTTACTTCCTCCTATGACTCCTGGACGAAGAGAACCTGTTTCGTAGTATCGTCCTGTCACGAGAAAGATGTAGAAGACACTTACTAGTCATAAGCTTTCATTTTTATGATCATAAAGTCGTTCAGATAGAAATTAAAGACCTATATAGGAACAAAATACTTTAGCATTCAGGAAATCTACCAGGGTTAATTTCAAACCTTTAACATTCTTTTAGTTCAATACGTTCAAAATATTCCCGGACATTTGTCGTGAATAAAAGATCTTTTATGGAGTTAAGTGAACAAAATACTATTTACTGTAAAGCATCTCGTCCCAAATAAACGTTTAGTATTTAATATCAATAACACATTTCAATTGGAGTCTTAACTCATTAATAATTTATTTAGTAAAGGTTTTGATTTTGATTTTTAATTATAAGTTTGTTATTGTCTCTTTGCCGATTAACCATTTTATTTAAGCGTTCTATCTACAATTATAATATGAAAATTTCTATAAAATATTGCATCATCATTCTTTAAATGATTTATTAAATAATTTGGTAAACAAAATAGAAAATCAAATATGATCAAATTACGTGTCAAACTTATTGTCTGTATTCATCACAGGACAGGTTGCAAAATTCTATATATCCGCTGCGTAATTTTAATGGGTGAACCTTGGAAACTCAACTAGACACGAATATCTATCTCACGAACTTGAAAAGCAAGCTGTATATCAAAAACTAGTGGACATCTAAAAATACGCGGTGTTTCTGTTCCAATTGTTTTGTCTCGCCTGATTCTATAGTTTTTATTAATGGGTATATGGAGTATTTTGGCCACTCCGTAATTGAGAAATTAATTTTATTTAAACTGGACTTTTTACAAAATAAAACACAATAAAACATCATAAAATTCTAAATTTATATTTAATCATTTAACACTTCTAAGTACACAATGATAAATAGTTAGTGATTTGAACCATGGAAATACATTACCTGGGGATACCCGTTAATAAATCTAAAACTGTATAAAGGACAATGTTAGATAATGTTTCCCCTTATTCTTTTGTTATTAAATCTCTAATGACCTCATTAGATATTAACTGTATATTCTGTTTTGTGAAACGTAATAATTAACTCATTCTACTGATTAAATACTTGAAATAGTTGTGTTTTGAAATTCAATCAAAAGTCGGTGACAAAGTGAAAATGTGTCCTTGTTCGTTCAATTACAGTATCCTAATCTGACTGATGAATGGTGTTCAATTACAGTATCCTAATCTGACTGATGAATGGTGTTCAATTACAGTATCCTAATCTGACTGATGAACGGTGTTCAATTACAGTATCGAGACAACCTAATCTGACTGATGAATGCTAATACGCACTAAAATAATTTGTATGTAACAACTGTCAAGATCAGTTATTTTTATCATCCACCATGATTGAAAAAATTATTTGTAAATGTATTTTACTTTGTTAGGGCACTTGACTCTCAATTTGAGAGCCGCGAGTTCAAATCCCCGTTCCATCAGTCATGTTTGCCCTTTCAGCCGTGGGAGCGTTATAATAATACGGAAAATCCCACCATTCGTTTGTAAAAGAGTGGCCAAAAGTTGACGGTGGGTGGTGATGAATATCTGTCTTCTCTTAATTTTTGCACTGTTAAAATAGTGGCGAGTAATGCTGATAGCCCTCGTAAAGTTTTGCGCGAAATTAAAAACAAACTTTACCAAGAAAAAATTAAAACTACCTCAACTTAAATAAAAAATATTCCCTGAATTCACTAAATTGATGTTTGTATGTCGTCTTTAAAACCTGACATAATTATGCCTGCATTAATTAAATGATGTCCTTACAAAAACATATATGATATCTTAAATATGTCATAATTTATTAACCAGATCAAGAGTGTGTAATTAAATTATGAATCAATAATTTCTTTGAAAAGACTAGCCAGTCAATGATGTTCTTAATTACAATTCTCATGAGATTAGTCTAATATTTCTTAACATAAGACTTTCGTGCACTAAATTATACTTTATTGTATTCGATTTTTATAAAGGCCAGTTTCGTTTCATAAAATCAGGAAAAAAAATACGGGTATCAGCTTGACGTTCTCTATTAGGTAGCAACTATCCAAAAAAATATAGGTATCAGCTTAACGTTCTCTATTAGGTAGCAACTATTTAGAAAAATTATACAGATATCGGCTTGACGTTCTCTATTAGGAAGCAATTATCCAGAAAAAAATATAGGTATCAGCTTGACGTTCTCTATTAGGTAGCAACTATCCAGAAAAAATATACAGATATCTGCTTGATGTTCTCTATTAGGTAGCAACTATCCAGAAAAAAAATATAGGTATCAGCTTGACGTTGTCTGTTAGGTAGCAACTATTTAGAAAAATTATACAGATATCGGCTTGACGTTCTCTATTAGGAAGCAATTATCCAGAAAAAAATATAGGTATCAGCTTGACGTTCTCTATTAGGTAGCAACCATCCAGAAAAATATAGGTATCAGCTTGAAGTTCTCTATTAGGTAGCAACTATCCAGAAAAAATATACAGATATCTGCTTGATGTTCTCTATTAGGTAGCAACTATCCAGAAAAAAAATATAGGTATCAGCTTGACGTTGTCTGTTAGGTAGCAACTATTTAGAAAAATTATACAGATATCGGCTTGACGTTCTCTAGTAGGTAGCAATTATCCAGAAAAAAATATAGGTATCAGCTTGACGTTCTCTATTAGGTAGCAACCATCCAGAAAAATATACAGATCGGTTTGACGTTCTTTATCACGTTCCAGTTTTTCAGTGTTTGTTATTAGGTTCTCAAACTACGTTAGAGACTCATAAATATTTCTTGTTACGGTTTATCTTAATCACCAAGAACTATGTAGATTATAACTAACTCTGAAATATATGATTAGCTGACAGAATGCAAAAATTGCATGCCTCTAGTTAATACACAAGGAGTGTTGATTAAAATATTACAACACCATTTCTTCAACATATTCTCCCAAATTTCTTAAATATCAAACATGCAGCCTTATGTAATTAGTAATTTATTTCCATATCAGGTTAAGTACCAATTTCATTAATGAACTTAGATTAAAACCATTAATCACTAGGACTATTTATTATTTATGTTTTTGGCTGATAGACATATAAGTCAATTCAAATTGAACTTCAATGTTTGTGTGACTTTTTCAATGCAAAGCATTATCCCGTTTTAAAACTGGAATACCAGCCTAATTAAACGTAATGTTGTCTTTTCTAAAAATGTACTTCATAGCAGATTATTAAAGTTAAAGATCAACTTGCCTAAAATCTTACTGACAGTAGTTTGTGATGTCAGAAAATGGCGGGCGAAATCATAAGGCCGAAGTCCGTAAGGAGAAAACTCGGTGGGTAACGCCCTAGATGGCGTTAATGTCTCACTCAGTCGAGAATTGAGGTACACTGGGTTTAGGCTACCTGTGAAGAAAAGCAAAGAAATAATTTAAATAATGATACTGATTAAAATTTCAATTTTATATGAGACAATCTGAAATACACCTGCCAACTGACGGGTAGTGTTAAAATATAACTTAGAAATGTAAGTTTAACAGCAATCGTATATTTCAAAGTAATAACTTGAAAGTAAAATTTATCTCGGATATTTGAAATTATAGAAATGTTTCTTCATACACAACAGTTCTTGAGTACCCTGCATCTCAATGACCATAAGAAAGTCAGGGTTGTTTGAGAAACAATCCAGCAACTTTCACATTTTTTACCTTGAATTCCTTTAGAATATTCAACATTGTCTGAAACATCATCCTGCCAAAATTGTTGATTATATTTTAATACAATAAGCTAGGAGAAATCAACCAACAGTCTTACAAAATAGAAATAGAGTTAGTTCAGTTTTGACCCCTTATGACATTCCCCCACAGTTCATAGTGTTTAAATATAATTTTTGGTTGAAATTGGTGTAATAGACACGGAGGAGTTAGAGTACAAACAAATAGACATTTCGTCTTAATATATATATATATATTTTGTATATCTTTTATAGCATTTTCTATCTCTAAATTACTTTATGCAATGACGTACATAACAGTAACTTCTCTAGGGTTCATACATTCGTCTTTGTATTTGTTACTTAAGGCTCAAACAAACTTGGTGTAAATAATACACAAATAAAACTAGTTAGATAAATTGTTTAAACTATTGGTCTTAAAGTGTTTCAAAATTAAGAATAATTTAAGCATTAACATAAAAATGGCTAACTTAAACAGAACACATCCTGTATAAAGAGCACTAACGTTTTATATTGTCTATTTGTGTGGCATATGAAATTAGATACAATATGATTACTTTGGTTTTCTGAGGAGAACTGCGTTATAAAAACATCGTTTTTAAGGGGAGCTACAGCGCAAAATAAGACATACAGAAAACATTTTAATTACACTTGCACGGGTGGGTATCAAAGTGAGCATGCCACAATTTTTAACAGGGTGCTATTCATCACGATATTACGTATTTGATGTCAAAGTTATGCATTATTCATTTTACACTACATGACAGAGGAGCGTAAATAACACATACAATATACAGGGACATAGTAGATATGCATTTCAGATGTTCTGTGCGTTATGTGTCCTCTGCTGGTACAGCGGTAAGTCTACGGATCTACAACGCTAAAATCAGAAAACACACACACAGAGTGTACGTTATGCAAGTGAAATATATAAACTTTCGATGGAAAATATGTCTATTCCTCACATGAACTTCACTTTGTATTCTGAACTGTCAGAGTACAAAGTGAAGTTCATGTGAGGAATAGACATATTCACAGAAGTACAAATACTTCCTTAACAGATCTGATTATTTTGTGTAAAACAGGCTTGTACTTTTGCTTAAAATTTACCAGATTTCGTGTAGATATATACAACAAATTTGGAATTAAGGTTTATATTCCTTTTTCAATCCGGTAACGAGACATTGGACAGACAGACCACGTGCACATTCAGTTAACATCATTTCTAGTTTTTAAAGGTAGTTAAGACAATTTCTTTTCGTTATACTACACTGAATTTTTCAATCTATACGAGAATTATTTTTATCTAGAAAACAGTTTATGAGTATCTTTGTAAGAATTAGATAACGTTCTACACATTAAATTATTATTTAGGCCTATTGGCGACTAAAGTTTATACTCTTGAACATATTCAATTACAAACAAATGTTTCTTCTCATGCGTGTACCGTTACTTCGGGTACCTGGTGGATCTGTGACAGAGCACGTGTTAGGGTTTGATATTTAAAATCGCAGAATCTGCTCAATGTGTTCGTAATATTTTTTTTCCAGAAAGGTTATAATATACGTTCACAGGTAAGGTAATGGCTGTACCTATCTCTGTGGGAGTCATTCACTTAACGATTAACAAATATTACTTGCCAAAGAAAGCAGTAGATTACAAGAGAGAATAATATACATAGATAATTAAGCAACGCTGATCAATACGAAAGAGAAGTATGGAAGATTTTCATAGAACTAAGTTTCAACATCACAGAACCATACTTTAAAGAATGATTGCAAAAATAACTTACACAATTATAGTATATTTACTAAGAATGTTTTATGACAAGAATATCCACACCAAAAATTATAGTATCATGCTAAGGCAATAAGTTATAGCATAATTGATAAATCAATAATAGTTTCGGACCATGTGAAAGACTTTATGGAAGTTTCAATACGAATTTCTTTGAAATGATTTAGTGTCTGTTTATTCTCTTTCAGTTTCTTCACATCTCTCATTCTGTCCAAAATATGGATCAGACATTTTTGTATTCCAGTAGAATATAATACTGTTTCTCGTTGCATAAATCCAAATTCAACTTCATGTTAGTTGTTTCGTTTTTTTTTTGGGATTCAATATGGCGCTAGTAAGAACATAAAGCCTCGCTATAACAACAAATACATGCCTTTTACTTATAATCTGCGCACTTCTAATTCGTCTAAGTCGAGATCAATATCTATGGATCCACATCCGTGAAATGATTGGGTGAGGCCACGTGCGGCTTAGGGTTGTTGCTTTCTGCTCGTACTATCTGTACAGGACCTGAAGGATCAATCGCGTGGACAGACAGACCAATAGGAGTGATTGCCCAACTCTAGTATAGCTTTGAATAGTCTGGACTAAGGATATCGCGTGTTTCATCAGGTGCCATTGCTTATGAACTGTATGAGCTTGATTCGTCTTTTATTTTCTCTGAAACTAATGCATTGTTTCCTATATCTAAAGGACGTAGTATATGAGTCGTTAAAGAAAGTACGCTTCAGTCATTGACGTCACGAGCTTCTAAACTTTAAGCTGAATCCTCCACCAGGCGTCTCGTATAGTTTTAAATTTATTGTGAAAACACAAAAATACAATTTTTTCAGATTCACAAAACCTCTGATATATATATTTTACATAAATATTTACAGTACTCCCTGTTAGGATTGATTAAACCACTGCAAAGAGTTCAAATGGTGATACCTTGACGTGCGGAAAGATTAAAGTACAATTTAGAACACTAAGGTAGTGTGTCACGTGACCTATACACAAACAGTTTTTATTGAATCTGTCAGACATTCTTACTTAAGATTGATGAGACAACATTAACGTTTCCAATTACTGAACTGAATATATTAAAGTTCAACATTTCGTTTGTACAAAATCATTTGATCACTTTTAAGAATTAATCGACAACTGTTGTAATTTGTAACAGTTTCTTAGAGTTTTCTAGATGAATAAACATAGTATGCGAGGTACGTACCACAATCAACAAAAGAATGAACACTATTAGCACTTTTAAGTCCGATCCTAACATAACTACAAATAATATGGACAATGAACTTAGAAAAATTCGAAATACGAAACGATGAAAAATTTCTAGCAACAATCAATCAAACAATAACAAAAAGGATTTGAATTCGATGACAAATAATATTCAATGTGTATAACAATGATACACAAGGAGGAGAAAACTAAAAGCCAACAATGATGAACACGTTTTAAAAAGTGGCACGTGACAAGCACAATAATGTGAGACACCTTCTGGAAAGTAATCAACTGAGTTCAGTCGTTGAAATGGGCCAACAATGATAAAAATGTATTTTCGAAACAAACTGACGCAATTTATTTCTACACCGTGTATGCAATGATACACAACAACTACATATACAGCTTTATTCTCGCTTAAATTGTTTTATGGCCAGCGCACACTCACATGATAACATGTATACGTGTACATTTTCTATTGTGTTGCCATATGGAATAGCATGTATGAACCTATAATGGACTATTAACACGTACAAAATATTTCATGTCTATCATCAAACACCTGGGTTTGGAAGGATTCCGAGAATTGCTTAGGAGGGCACCATCTTTACAAAGGTACAGCATCATCATTAGATTGTTCGTTTAGATGACAATTGTTCCCGAGTTAAAAACTTATCTGTTTATGAATCCAAATCTATCTGTTACTCTGTAATCAAGACAGTATTTTATGAGATAGAAAAATAATGATTAAAAGCTGTGATTCTGACAATCTATCGTTCGCAGACAGCATTTTTGGATTGTAAGTAGATTATTCCAATCCTATTATTCAATTATAGTAGTGAAAGAGCTAGCGGCTGGTGTTATTTACTAGTTGCCAGCCTTCTTTTAGTTGAAAATTAGGACTGGTTAGTGGAGACAGCCTTTGTGTAGTTTTTCTCCAACACTCGAAGCAAAGAACAAACAAGTGTAAAAAAAAGCCCTAAATCTCGGTTTGTACTGATAACGAGAGTTCAAGTTAATATCATTTTTTAAGTGTGTGTGTTCTTTTAATGTTACCTATTGAATTTGAGAAATATTTCTAGTTCTTATGTACTGTAGAACACTCTGGAAAGACGTCATCTTGGGACAGTAAAATATTTAGAAGCCACGTACACACTAATTGCTTTTTCTACAGGCTCCCTAATAGTACAGAAATATATATGCGGACTTACAACGCTAGAATCCGAGTTTTGCTACCCGTGGTGGGTAGAGCACAGATAACCTATTGTATAGGTTTGTTCTTAATCACAAGCAAAAAATAAACAACATATAAGTAGCATAATACGATATCTTTCAACGTAACATGCCACTCAAAAATGTCATGGTTATTTATAATTATATAGCAGTTACATAACCTAACTTACATATTGAAAACGACGGTGCAATTGAATAAGTTACTATATGAAATGTATTTGTTCTCACGAACTTTGATATATTCACTATAGAAAACCTAACAAATGTTTATACGTGTTTCGAAATGAATACTTGAATGTGCACTTAGCAACTAAATCTTTCACTAGCACCAAGGTACGACTTTTAACTACAATTGTAAACTACTTGCTTGAAATGCAATAACTCAAACAAAACCTCTTGTGCATGTCCAAAATTGGAGCGTATGTTAATGTGATCTAAGATATAACAAAACTTTACTGGCAGATTATTAGTGAAAGCTACACCTTTTCTGAAGCTAACGTGCTGGACTGAGATGTTTAAGTCTAATGTGGTTTTAAAATACACCTTGAGGACAAAACCTGACAATGAAATATAGTCACAATTAGTTAACAGTTGTCCAAAGATACAAACCAGACAATGAAATATAGTCACAATTAGTTAACAGTTGTCCAAAGATACAAACCTGACAATGAAATATAGTCACAATTAGTTAACAGTTGTCCAAAGATACAAACCTGACAATGAAATATAGTCACAATTAGTTAACAGTTGTTCAAAGATACAAACCTGACAATGAAATATAGTCACAATTAGTTAACAGTTGTTCAAAGATACAAACCTGACAATGAAATATAGTCACAATTAGTTAACAGTTGTCCAAAGATACAAACCAGACAATGAAATATAGTCACAATTAGTTAACAGTTGTCCAAAGATACAAACCTGACAATGAAATATAGTCACAATTAGTTAACAGTTGTCCAAAGATACAAACCAGACAATGAAATATAGTCACAATTAGTTAACAGTTGTCCAAAGATACAAACCTGACAATGAGATATAGTCACAATTAGTTAACAGTTGTCCAAAGATACAAACCACTTTATTCAAAGAAACAGAAAGAACTGTAAACAGAAAACTTCGAACTCTACAGTTGAACCGCCATGAGAATGTCAGGAAATATATTTTGACAAAGTGAGAATAATTTGCAAACGCGATAAAACCAAAAGCGAAGATTCAAAACTAAAATATCTATCTTTAGTATTACAAAATAACACTACCAAGGAATGCCAACAAGTTCTTAAAAGTGTGAGATAAACTTAAAAAAGCACTAAAACAGCAGGTGTAAGTAAAAAGACTGCACTCGATACTAAGAGAGAACTTCTTACCTAGCAGATAATCTGTAATGAGAAGTACTGGTAACTATCAATTAGACACACTGAAGAAACGTGCAGAGTTTAGGAACAGGGGGGCTAGTCTCATGAACCTGTATGAGAAGTACTGGTAACTATCAATTAGACACACTGAAGAAACGTGCAGAGTTTAGGAACAGGGGGGCTAGTCTCATGAACCTGTATGAGAAGTACTGGTAACTATCAATTAGACACACTGAAGAAACGTGCAGAGTTTAGGAACAGGGGGGCTAGTCTCATGAACCTGTATGAGAAGTACTGGTAACTATCAATTAGACACACTGAAGAAACGTGCAGAGTTTAGGAACAGGGGGGCTAGTCTCATGAATCTGTATGAGAAGTACTGGTAACTATCAATTAGACACACTGAAGAAACGTGCAGAGTTTAGGAACAGGGGGGCTAGTCTCATGAACCTGTATGAGAAGTACTGGTAACTATCAATTAGACACACTGAAGAAACGTGCAGAGTTTAGGAACAGGGGCTAGTCTCATGAACCTGTATGAGAAGTACTGGTAACTATCAATTAGACACACTGAAGAAACGTGCAGAGTTTAGGAACAGGGGGGCTAGTCTCATGAACCTGTATGAGAAGTACTGGTAACTATCAATTAGACACACTGAAGAAACGTGCAGAGTTTAGGAACAGGGGGGCTAGTCTCATGAATCTGTATGAGAAGTACTGGTAACTATCAATTAGACACACTGAAGAAACGTGCAGAGTTTAGGAACAGGGGGGCTAGTCTCATGAACCTGTATGAGAAGTACTGGTAACTATCAATTAGACACACTGAAGAAACGTGCAGAGTTTAGGAACAGGGGCTAGTCTCATGAACCTGTATGAGAAGTACTGGTAACTATCAATTAGACACACTGAAGAAACGTGCAGAGTTTAGGAACAGGGGGGCTAGTCTCATGAACCTGTATGAGAAGTACTGGTAACTATCAATTAGACACACTGAAGAAACGTGCAGAGTTTAGGAACAGGGGGGCTAGTCTCATGAATCTGTATGAGAAGTACTGGTAACTATCAATTAGACACACTGAAGAAACGTGCAGAGTTTAGGAACAGGGGCTAGTCTCATGAACCTGTATGAGAAGTACTGGTAACTATCAATTAGACACACTGAAGAAACGTGCAGAGTTTAGGAACAGGGGGGCTAGTCTCATGAACCTGTATGAGAAGTACTGGTAACTATCAATTAGACACACTGAAGAAACGTGCAGAGTTTAGGAACAGGGGGGCTAGTCTCATGAACCTGTATGAGAAGTACTGGTGACTATCAATTAGACACACTGAAGAAACGTGCAGAGTTTAGGAACAGGGGGCTAGTCTCATGAACCTGTATGAGAAGTAAAATGTGGGAACAAGAGGCCAGTCCCATGAACCTATACAATAGGTGATATGCAGGAACGGGGAAGCTAGTTCCACAAACCTGGACGGAAAGTATAATGTGTGAACAGGGGGGCTTGTCCCCAAAATATGTACGATTGGTAGAAACAATATTAAAACATGAAGGCTAAACTCACTAGCCTGTACGATAAGTAAAAATATAGATATACAGAGTTCGACTGGTAGAACATATAAATACAGCTACGTAGTAAAACAATAAACACTTTGGACGTATACATTTTGAATCCAATTCATCGGATTGTAAATCCTGCCACTTTACTTACACACTGGTTTTATAATAACGCCGATTCATTGTCATCTTTAGTAATGAGAGAAATGAATATTTCGGTCAACTCCCTTACTTATCCATATTACATAAAGCGATTCCTTGAAAAGAGAAAGCCATTAACGAGTATGTTAACTGTTTTTCTCTGCGAAAAGCAAGTTAGTACTAACTGTCAATAAACTGATACGCCCTAAATACACGAACAGATTAAGTCGCAATAAAGTCTCACCAATACTTAGTGCAGAGTAATTTGCAAGTCACTTTACCTAATCAATTATTAACAACGTAGAACTTAATTTGAGATTGAGCTTGCAAGATCATGGTTATTTACGACTTAAGAATTAAAATTAAGTCATCGTCATCGGTAACTAAAAATGTCATTAGCGTATGTAGAAAAGGAAGCTGCACGTTTACATAGAAAAAATCTACATATTAAAATCCTATTATTTAGAATTCTCTAAGTTTAAAATGTAAACTTTGGTAATATTTAATAGAACTATCGAGTGAAAACTCTGACCAATGAAAGATGACAAATTCCAAACCTGTTTACTCATTACTATAAGTAGTAAGTTGAAGTACTGTGAAGCACTTGGTACCCTTTGAGATGGGCTCCTTGTGATAGGTACACACTGAAACAATACTATTTTATTTAAGTGTACCTAACATGAATACTAGAAACAACGTGTTTTTAAACACATGTTAAGTTTAGTGATACACTACTTGTGGACAAATATTCTTCTACGTCTAAACGATGAAAATATAAACACCTTAAGTCATAAAAGTTCATTGACACTTAGGATAAATAACACTGTGGTGACACAAACATCAATCTCAGGATTTAATAAAATATTATATTGCTACGTATGGTGTTTTACTTATTTCGTTGATGTCGAATTCATCGATTTGATATTCGTTTTTTATCTGCTTGGCAGCAATTATTTGAAAAGAAACAAATCCCATATACAAATTAGATTGAGTTGTATCATTTACTATCAGGCATCGAGTTTTAAACACTTGTCTTTAGAGGTGTTTTTGGTTTCAGGCGATGAATGTCAAATCTTTGCTTTGAGTTGTATATTCTACTATCAAACATCCAGTATAAAACTCCTGCCTTTAGAGATGCTTTTGGCTTCAGACGATAAGCGTAAAATACCTGCATAAACTGGTGCATCTGGTGTTCAGTGTAAAACGTGCATTGTAGAAAGAACAATAATGTGCTCAAAGTACAAGTTGTTTACGATATCCTGTGAGTCGCTAACAGTTTACAAACTCTGATAACGCCGCTGTGTGAAATAAACCACTGCTTTTAGCCCAACATTTTTTCCTTAGGTAAATCTTCTACTTATTTAATGGTGCAATAAATTTACCCTAAACTCACTCATTCTGCTGTCCATAAAACTATTAATTCACTACGTGTTATAAAACAGTGTGTTTTAAAGTGTACCTAAAAACGATGGAATGATATTCATTCAGAACATCAGAACGAAATATGAATAATTAGAACAATAAATACAAGAGAAAAGTAAGTTCGTCAGATGAGGGTAATCAGTTCATCTATTTATTTTTTGTTAAGAAAATACCCAAACATTACTTACTTACATTACTTCTCTCTCTTCTTGTAATCAGGAATAGAAGGAAGGAACAAATTTTATATAAATAATTGGACCTTGAAAACAAAGCGTTTTTGTTCAAAAGTCAGAACTTGTTCTGTTTCAAATAACTGTTAAATCACACAAGACTGATCCTAACAACATGTGAAATATCCTTGATTTTAAAGCATACAATGTGAATAGTTGACACACACTGCATCAATGTGAATAACCCTCTTAAAACAGTTGACACATGTATACTGGAAACCATACAACTCTTGTGTACTTTGACGCACTTTCTAAACACTGAAAGCTACACAACTCTTGCTTAGTTATTTTAATCCACAATCACTAAACAGAATACAATTATCCAAGGAATTCTTAAAACAAACGTGAATTCTGTCAGGAATAACATAATGAAAAATAATCTCAACTTATACAACCCATATTACATTCGTCACATAAAATACAATGTTCACCAATATTGTACGAAGACTGTTAAAAACTTGTATTGTAACAAGTTGCTAGAGAAATATATTACTTGTTGGTGACATGATTTGTTGCTACGAACTGAACCCGGAACCATTTGTTAAAGATTAAAGAATGACTTATGCTGTAGTGCTACAGATATTCCTACCTGCCATAAGTGTAGATGCCGTGACGTTACAGGGGAAAGCCGGTGGCGTAGCTACGGAAGCTGGTTCACAAGATCGGTAGGCAGCGGTCGGGGAGATATTCGTAGGTCTTTGAGGAGAAACCGCTGTTAGATCCGGAACGTGAGGGAAGTGTACCATGCCGGGCACGGAAACTGAAGTCAGGGTAGACGTACCAGCAGAAGAGAGAAATGGAAGAGCGATGTTAGTTCGGAGAGATGGTGCCAATAGATGTTGTGGAGGCACCGCAGGTGGCGATATGGAACGCTTCGGAACGCTTAAGTCCATTAAAGTTGTCGGTCGAAGGCGGGGATGGTGATCAGGAAAACTGGCGTGGTTTATAACAAGTCGACATAGGCTTAACACAGCGGTAGACAAGTACAGTGTGGTCAACGTTAAAATATCAGCCAACGGAGCGGTTTACCAAGAACAGGTGCTGTCCTGAAGAAGGTTCAGTCAGTGACCCTATTGCCCGACCATTAGACAGGTGTACATGTTAACTTGTGGCTAGTGCGAAGCTCTCTCTCGTCTCAAGAAGATGGCTCATTAACCTTCATAATGTGATTAAGTCGAGTGTGGTTTTCATTGGCTTTTGTCGCACCCAACCTCAAGGCGTCTGGTCGAACGCTTGACTGAGTCTCTTCGGCTCCACCTGTCAAAAAAACAGAGAACGAGAGTATAGCGAGAAAACCAGTAGCTGTCAGGGCTCGTCCTCAGCACTCTCTGCCTCAGGCGAAAACATTAACTGTTCAGCCAAATTTTTTTACCGTGTGCGTTCAGCAGCGACAGTAATAATGAACTACGACTTTGTGGCGACCCGCTACCCAGAAAAGCCCAGCCGCCTGTAAAGTGGACATTTCAAATTACTGATTCGTAGAGGAAACAGCTAGCGAGTAACGGCTACGTAAATATCTTACTTCAGTCAAGTTATCATGTGAAAACTGGATCAGTGACGTCATTTCGAACATGAAACTTAATACTCATTTCATGTTATGCTATTATGTTTAATATTATCAAAAAGTTTATGTTTTTCGTCAATCGCTAAGCTAGTAAAACACAACTCAGATGATTTACAAGAATATGATAATAAAAATACACAAAAGATACAAATACCAGGATTTCTGCTGTCTTATGTATATTAATCAACAATAAAATTTTGATTATGTATTATAAATGTCATTTAGCAGGGTAATATAATGTAATGACCTGAACTTGTATAGATAAAAAACACGGTGGCAAATGTGGTAGAAACTGTAATATTACGAGAAAGCTGAGGTTTAGAAACAGCACTTGAAATCGTAGATAACAAGTGAAACTATTATTTCATAATTTTAATATACACCTTGTTCAAGTAAAGAAAAATAAATTATAATATCCAGTTGATTTACAACTACATTTATATGTGCATTAAATCAAAAAGATTTCTTGTCTCTGTTATAAAATAGTGTTTTATTGTACTATCATGTCAACGACTACTGGTTTTGTTTTGTTTTCTTTGAGAAGGAGATAATTTATGGTCACATTAGACTAACTGTTTTCCGTTTGTGAATTTCAAAGAACCAGTAGTTCATTAACTCCTATACATTTAGCATGAATAATTTTGTTTAAAAATGGTTGGTGGCATAACCATTACCACAGATTAACTGAGAGAACTAAATGTTAGAAATAGTAACCTAATCATAATCGCATTATGAATATTAAGAAAGATTAAGTAGGGTTACTTAATGTCGTTAATCTGGATACCAGAAAACAAAGCTTTAACGATTAGAATCATCATACGTGTATACCTCCTCTTAAAAAACTTTTACGATCTGAAATTGACTGGAGACGAGATTACTTAATAAATCTAAGACTGTCCATTCGATTCACGTTTTAAACACTTTTTTAGAGCAATATAACATCATAAGCTATTAAGCTGAAAATTATAACGCTGGCAAACTATCGCTGGCTTTTATGTACGGTCTTTAAGAGGTTAACGATGAAATTCCTCCACAATAAAAGTAGTCTTAGTTTGTCTTACACACGAGTGCAGTTCGTTAAACCCCTTTTTCATAAGTTAACAAAACAAATCGTGACGTAAATGATGCTGACTTCCAAAGGGTACCGCCATCTTCAACATACGAACCAAATCAGTCAAGTACATAATTATAAGAGAATGTCTATCACACTACATCCGTCATAATCAGTGTCGACGTGGCCTTCCGTACAGTACCAAGACTCGTGATTAATTGTAATAAATAATAACAGTTGTGGTGTTTATATGATTGTAATTTTAACATTTTTATTTAAATCGTGTATAAATACGATATTAGTATAACAGTTAAGAACACAATAAAAACTGAAAAATTAACCTCAAAACATGTGTGAAGAAAGAAGCTTGAACAAGAACACTTTGTATCTATTTCAAAAACTGTCAACATCAACGTGCCCAATGTTTTGAAACAAAATACTTTTTTTGCTAGTTATTCGCAGCTTTGTGTTTTGGATGTGTTGTCCTTATATCCGTCTGTTAAGCTATCTGTCGGAACGAGTTATATAATCCAAGGAAATCAGTTCAGCGTAATAAAAGACATCTATATACAATCGACGAATATAAAGGATCTGTTGCATTAGATACATTAAGAACTTATCTGCATTTTATCGTTTAAATTCTAAATTACTATGGTGAATTTAATCTATTACGATAGAGACGAAAACGGAAGTATTAGAAATTCTATTTCGAAACTGTTCGTGTGTTTCATAAAATGTAGGAGGTGAATTTATTTTTCTCTGGCTATACAGTACCTCATATACAGTACCTTTTCTCTGGCTATACAGTACCTTATATACAGTACCTTTTCTCTGGCTACAGTACCTTATATACAGTACCTTTTCTCTGGCTATACAGTACCTTATATACAGTACCTTTTCTCTGGCTACAGTACCTTATATACAGTACCTTTTCTCTGGCTATACAGTACCTTATATACAGTACCTTTTCTCTGGCTATACAGTACCTTATATACAGTACCTTTTCTCTGGCTATACAGTACCTTATATACAGTACCTTTTCTCTGGCTACAGTACCTTATATACAGTACCTTTTCTCTGGCTATACAGTACCTTATATACAGTACCTTTTCTTTGGCTATACAGTACCTTTTCTTTGGCTATACAGTACCAGAAGTCAGTCTAACTGGTTATTGGAAAATCGTACAAAACAATATATTTGTTTGTAGTTAAGCACAAAGCTACTCATTGGGCTATTTATGCTCTGTCCACCACAGATATCGAAACCCGGTTTCCAGTTTGTAAGTCCACGGACATGCCGCTGTACCATTAGAGGACACACTACAATGTACATCTTTCAGAATTACAACGCCTAGCAGCTGTGTAAGAGTTCTATGCGTGAAGCTGACCTTAATATTAAATGAAGGGAAATCAGTCAGTTGTCATATCAACTCATGAGCTACTTTTAAGATTTGATTGCCACTTTTATAACTCACCAAAGCCCCAAAGTGCGTTTTATTGCGGCAACGGTCTCGAACCATGGACTCTCAGTTCACATTTTGAGCACGTAAATATTGTTACTGTTAGCTTTGTGTGTTTTTATTTTAGTGATTCACTTGCACATTTCGAACAATCGTCTGATAATACCAGCTGAAATAAACAAGCGAACATTTCTAAAGAATTATTTTAAAATTTTAATGTATGTTTTTGTCAGATAATTTGTCTATATTTCAGGCCTTCTCATGTTTTATTCCAGTTGCGTGATTATTAGACAATGACGTATAGAAGTTAAAATTTAATAATCAGCTTAAGACGGTAACAGCATCTATAATTTACACATAAGATACTAATGCTTCACCCATTATTATTTGCATAAAAGCTGTTAGCACTGTGTCTGTTGCTCTATTTGACAAGTAGTATTTTATCTTGCGTTTTGGGCGGTCCCACCTGGTTATAGTAATCAGTGAGTGCGCATGCGCTTGAAGCATTCTAACAATAGTACGCGTCATGAGCACTGATAGTGAATTGTTAAAAACAGTCCACTATGGGTTGTCGTTAGGCCCATTTTCAAAATTATAGGTGGTTGAAACCATGCACGGGAGTTTATTGGCTGAACGCGCTTCATCAGCAGAGCTGATACGATTAGATTTTTTTTATCTTCATCCTGTCCAGTCTGCCAGTGGACTATTCGGAATGCAAAATTACTAGTTATTCCATGCCCAATTGCAAATATAGGAAATGGATTATTAATGAAATGTACTTTTTACCGTCTGTTTCTTTTTCCAGAAGTTGGTGTTATGTACAATTATTCTTTGTTAGGAAACAAAGGAAGTAGTTTTTGAATTTCCGGTTGAAAGATTAAAATTTTCCTGCTTTGTAGAAAGAAACAACAGGAAATGTAGATGGACTCATGAGCGATTCTATTAGAAAATGATACCAATATAACAATAATCATGCCTAGCTGAACACAAAACAAGGGTTGTTTAGTTCAACAGTCTTTACGACACCACATACATATAGTAATTTTGCAAATGCACACAGACGTTGACATTTTGATACCAAAAAATATTCAATACTAACATAAAACTGTTGCATCACTTTTAGCATGACGGTCTGGTGAGAAAGTTGGTTTATTTCACTGTCTGTTAAAATATTCTGGTCAGCTGCAAATGGACTCTTGAAGTTACAAATGAACTTTAGAGTTATTTCCTAATAACGTTACTGCATTCAGTTGTTGTAAATCAACAAAATGTATCAGTCGTTAGGGGTGTAGTACAAAGGAAATGACCTCGTAGAATGATTCCAAGACTTCATGAAACGAATTACAAGAACTGCCAGATACTGCAGTATATGAAGACTTAGAATGTATTAAACAAACTTAAAGAGAAGTACTCTAAGAAAGAAAAACAAAACTAACACTAAAGCACAATAAACGGCAACAATATCCACTGGTACAATAGATCAGTGACTTGCTTCACTACCTACTGTTATAACAGAACAATGACTTATTTTACTACCTACTACTACAACAGAACAAAGATTACTTTACTACCTACTGCTACAAGAGAACAGAGACTTACTTTAGTACCTACTTTTACAACAGAACAGTGATTACTTTACTATCTGCTGCTACAACAGAACAGTGACTTACTTTACTACCTACTTTTACAACAGAACAGAGACTTGCTTTACTACCTACTGCTACAACAGAACAGTGAATATTTACTATCTACTGCTACAACAGAACAGGGACTTTCTTTACTACCTACTGCTACAACAGAAAAGTGACTACTTTGCTATCTACTGCTACAACAGAACAGGAACTTGCTTTACTACCTACTGCTTCAACAGAACAGGAACTTGCTTTACTACCTACTGCTTCAACAGAACAGGGACTTACTTTACTACTTATTGCTACAACAGAACAGAGACTTGCTTTACTACCTACTACTACAACAAAACAGGGACTTACTTTACTACCTACTTTTACAACAGAACAAAGACTTAATTTACTACCTACTTATACAACAGAACAGGGACTTTATTTACTACCTACTGCTACAACAGAAAAGTGACTACTTTGCTATCTACTGCTACAACAGAACAGGAACTTGCTTTACTACCTACTGCTTCAACAGAACAGGGACTTACTTTACTACTTATTGCTACAACAGAACAGGAACTTGCTTTACTACCTACTGCTTCAACAGAACAGGGACTTACTTTACTACTTATTGCTACAACAGAACAGGAACTTGCTTTACTACCTACTACTACAACAAAACAGGGACTTACTTTACTATCTACTTTTACAACAGAACAAAGACTTAATTTACTACCTACTTTTACAACAAAACAGGGACTTACTTTACTACCTACTACTACAACAGAAGAGTGACTACATTACTACCTACTTTTACAACAGAACAGTGACTTGCTTTACTACCTACTGCTACAACAGAACAGGGACTTACTTTAGTACGTACTGCTAGTTTTAGTATTGTCTACTGAAAAGACGTATAGGGATTTGCTTTGTGGTCATGTTTCATGTAAAATATATATAAATATTAAATCTTTATTTTGTATTACATTTTTATAAATATATAAGAAAGTAAATGATACGATTTTTTGTTACGAACTAAACAGATCAAATATCTTGTTTCCAGATGTAATTTTCCAAGGATTTAACTTCTATTGATTTGAAAAAAAACAAAAAAAAACGTTTTTAAAGCTGACATGCACGTGATGAAATAGATTATTACACAAAAACAATTTTGTGCATAATTTAATTTATAAGTTAAAAACTTATGAAATGTACAAGATTAGCCAATAGATATCTTGATTTTTTTTCCAACAAGTGGATTTTCCAATCCGAAGACTAATACAAACTCATCCAAATACAGTGAAAAACCAATATATTTTGAAACTTCAAGAAGTTATATTCATAAGTAATTATTTCATGTTTGTGGTGTAACATATAATTTAATTTTCTCACTTTAAAATAAATATGGCGTGAGAGATAATTTTATTTCAACTATAAAATGTTCGACCTCACTTCCTAATTTTAATCAATTTAGCTTTCTACATTTTTATTGCAGTACTCGAATGAAATAGTGATATTCTGCTATCAATTCGTTAAAAATTGTTAGAAGTTAAGATAGGTTAAATATTAATAAGAAATGTTCAAGAAAGTAAACTAAACTTACTCACCTGCTGCTTCTCTACAAACATGTACAGCAAAAATACATTAAAGTTTTCGTCAATAAAAACTTAAAAATTTCTTAATCGTAAGAGAGAAGTTTTAAGAAACAAAAACTTAGCTCCAGCTGTACGACAAATGACAGGTTCAGCTTGTTTGAGCATCCATTTTCTGAGCACTTCTGGTACGAATTTGTCATATAGATATATGTATATATTCAATACTTGAACTTGGTGGTTCCATGACATTTAGCTCAACAGCTGTTTCGTTGTTTGTTTATTTTTTCTTCTGTTATTACGGTTTCCGTTGCGACGCGTGTGTATCGTGGTGTGCAGTGTTTTGTTTAGCCATGGAAGAACGTATATTTAACTAAAAAAAAAAAAACGATTGTAAGGTTATGGTAAAGATAATAGAGAAGGGGGGTTAGAGGGGGGATGGATGAGCAGGTGTCTTTTTACCCCAAAACATAAGGAAGAGATGAATTGAAAAAAAACAAAACAATAAACTTGTAACTTAAACAGAATCCCACAGAACTGCGTTCCAGTGACTAATTTGAAACTGGATATCGTTTTTGTCTGTTTCATTCCAGCAATGTACACTATCTTCTTTTTACTGTGACCTTCTGTTGTCAGAGAAAACCATAACCCCATGGAGCTGGGAGTGATTAAGCGTCACTTAATGTTTTAATCTAAATTAAACAGAGGACATTAAACAGTTTAAACAGATAAGTGCTCTATTTTGTTCAGGTTCTTTCTCTTTTTGCGATAAAATGAAACGGTTTTGTGACTTACAATATGTTTTCTTTGATGCCTATTGAAAACGTCAATAGCGTTCTCTGTATTTCAGTTCATTCACTTTTTAGAAAATTCAACGCTGTAAATCTCAAACTTTTTACCAGTTTCGTGACGCAAATGTATATAATTACCTACAAATACCTAGTTTTATTTAGTTTTCTTGTTTTAAAAAATATATAACATATCCATTCCCATGGGTCAAAACGTTAACACAAAGAAACACATAATTGCTCAAGGGAAATACATTGTAATAACGGAAGAGGGGCAATCTGCCTTCATAACCTTTGAAACTTAATATATAGAACTCTAAGTACACATAAATTAATAAGTATTTGTCTTAACACAAAGTTTATAACTATAAACCTTCAAATGACTCTCGCAGATGAAACTTGCTTTTATCTTGCATGGTGAGAATTTTAGGTTGAATAAATATCATTCAGTTAAACAAATATACTAGAGCAGTAAGCACTGAACAGAAGGTCATTTCACATGTTAAACTATTGTCATTTTGCTTCCATGTAATATTTGAAGAACAGTAAAGTATGCTATTTTTAACGCTCAGCACGCATTTTATTACTGAATATTGTTTTAGTTTATATGATTCACATCCTGGTTGCTATTAGTATTCTTTGTTATATTGATTTTACTTTTGTCAAATAATTTGTGAAATTCTTGTTAAAATGTACAACAATAATTGTTATTATTTAAGTCAGGTTTCACTTTACCGACATGTTTTGTTTAATATATTTAAATATTTAGAAATATTCTTTAATAGTTTAACATCATTCCTTTTTGTTTATTCTGTGAAATTAGAACAAGTCTAAGTTTAGAATAAACAAACAGCAATACTTACTTTCTGAATCCCTTCAATAATCAGCCAGAGCAAAGAATAAAAATGTATTAATGCTTACTGCACTGTGCCCACTGCAGGAACTGAATCTCCAGTTTTAGTGTTATAAGACTCCAAAGCAGCTACTAAAGTGAGTTTTATTGTTTCATCTTTAGGAAAGTAATTACTGTTTATAATTTCGTGAGTTTATAAACACAAGGGCCAGACATTTTATATACATGGAAAAATTTATATATAAAAGATAAAGCAAGTTAAAACGCGCCCATTTAACAACATGATACACACCTCACACAGGACAATAGTACAAAAAACAAGTATTACATTATAAAGGGACTCTTATGTAAATCAAGAAGTGTCCACTATGCTACTAAAGAGAAGAGTTCATTAAAACTCTCGTTACCATGTGAAGAATCGTTATGGAAGTTTGATCATACTTTATAAGTACAAGAATTAGGTTCCGAACTGACCTCGAAACTGCTTCCTCCTCGATTGCGTTCAGCCTGACCTCCGAGATTGCTCACTATTGTTCGATTGTGACATGCTTATTGCACCAGGTTTCCCCGAAGTACTAAAGGTCAGTTTACATTATACACAGTAATCTTTCCACACTGTACTTCAACCTTCTTCCATTACCACAGTTAAGCAAACTAAATCCACGGAAGTCCATGAATGTGCAGTTAGGTAGGGTCACTTAACAGGTATGCTTCTGTTGGTTTATCTTCATCCTGGAGTATTAATATTTCTTTGCGTCTTTGCCATATATACGTGAGTTATTCTACACTACTGGTGTCAGTGTGTTCTTCACTTCACAGCTGCTTTACTGTGTTCCTTGCGAATTGTTTCACTATACAATAAACCCAGGTCGTCTCTGAAGGCGAGACAACTATTTTGGAACTTTGACAATTGTGGTAGTAATTCTAATGCATTAAGACGATTATTAGGTGGTTTTACATGTTCCATGAGTTTCATTAAGTCTTTTTTGACGTTGATGTGCCATGGGATTTTTATACCCTTTGTAGTAAACTGTGTTATGGAATGGTGAATAATTCACTGTGAATCAGTTAATCAAAATATCTTCCATCAACAGTGACACCACGTCTTACTTACCCCTCTCTACATCAGAGAAGAATTATACATGAAGTGGCACAGCGGCATATATGCGAACTTACAACATTGGAAATAGGGTTTCGATACCCGTGGTGGGAAAAGCACCGATAGACCCATTATTCAGCTTTGTACTTAACTACAAACAATTATAGGCGAGTGAATGCTCATTATAATATAAAAGGATAATTTTATGATATAATTCACACAGTAACGTATAACAGGATATAATTAAACACTTAATAACATGTGACAGGATATAATTAAACACTTAGTAACTTGTGACACGATATAAATAAACATTTAGTAGCATATAACAGGATATAATTAAACATTTAACAACATATTACAGGACTTAATTAACACTTAGCAACATGTAATAGGACATAATTAAGCATTAGTAACATATAACAAGACATAATAAACACTTAGTAACATATAACAGGGTATAATTACTTAGTACCATACAATGGAACATAAGTAAACCATCGAGAAAGATATTAGCTGGACGGCAAGTTCTTAACTCTCGGTTTGAGTATTATTTTAATATTTTACGTTATAAACTTAACCTTGTTTTGTATTTCCATTCGTTAGTGTAACTTACCTGAACTTTTCATCTGCTGTTTATATGCTCACCAGCTCTCATAAAGGTTATTCACTCCAGCCGTAACCTTAGTTTTTATTAGTTTGTCCGTTCATAATTAGCCTGTAAACCCTAAGTACAGCTCTGAATTCTTGTTTCAATCCCATTGTTTCACTCAACTTTACTGCTTCTGATTTTAAGAGTTGACTACCAGCTGATGTAATTACCTTAGTTACATTCAACTTGTCGATCCAGTTTCTTTAGTTTTCTAGTCCATCCTTTGCTTTTCGGTATCTATGATTAGCTGAGATATGAAATCTACTCTTCTAGAGATTTAGTGCTAAAATATAGAAATTAGATATTTCTCGATTTTTGTTTCTTTAGAAACTTACTACCGACCACTTTTAAACCAGTGTCTTAGATATATTGCTCATACCAATGACGAAATATTAGCCTGTCTACTTTATTAAGCCTATAAACATCTAACACGTGTTTCTGGTTTTCTAATCCTTCCGACTTACCTCCAATTTTTAAATATACACGACTTTAGCCTTCACACGTCTTTATGGTGTTCTGTTCTTACTCCCACGTTTAATTATTCGTTTTGTGGTTTCTGCCCCACCTCTAACCTTTGGCCTACATACCCACAACCCTTCCCAGCTTTAGGTTTTGAGTTTGGAAGAAATTTTCCACTCGTTGTCCCAAAGGTTCGTTAATTCTTTCATATTTTTTTATCCTTCAGGTATATCTCTACCTTAAGTGTGGACGTTCATTCGCACATAACTAACCAGTTAGCTTGGATACCTTCCTTATACGTTTTATCTTTTGATTTGAACTAACTCAGTCCTACCAAAAACCTGAGTGTCATTTCTTTATAGTCCTGTCTATTCCGTTTTGGTACTCTACTCTTTATACAATATTTAAAATCTAGCTTTCGCCCAAAAGAAAATCTAAACAGGTTGTTCATTAGGCATACAATTAAAACATCATAAGTACGTGTTTGGAACTACGGATTTTTAGATCTGCCGTTTAAATTAAATCAATCACATGTTTAAAGCTTCACTTTATTATTGAGATGTTTCGTACTCTAATATCTTCCACATTACATCTATTAATTAAAATACATAATCTTTATTAGGGTGTTGAGTTAAACGTTCAATTCTCTATTAGGGCCATAAGGATTGAAATAATATTATACAGGCCCATAAGGATTGAAATACTATTATACATCCTTCTTCTTGAATAATCCTATAGGATCAATAAAGAGTAATGTGTTAACAATTAATAAACCAAATACTGTTGTCTTATTGTACTCTGCGAAACGTACAATAAGAATCTTTGTCTTCGTTTAAGAAATTAATCGCGTAAAGCTTCACAATGGGCATCTGCAATAGCCTTCCTAATTTTGAACTGACATACTAGAGACAAAGCACTTTATTAACTCAAACCACTCACCACCAGCTCATGGGCTATTTTAATCTAACAGTGGGTTTTGCCCACTCTTATAAGACATTCTCTGTCTCAAAGGGAGGAGCGTGATTTCGCACTATCGAGGCTCGAAAAAATGACCCTCAGATTCCCTGTTCGTCGCTATAACTAATGGGTCACGCCTAAACTTTGTAATAAAATATCTTTCATAAGCTTATTGTAGAGCGGGGAGATCAAACACTGGCATAAACCAATAGCATTTGAAATGTCTATCTCTTCAACTAGGACAATAAGAAGTTATGAGAAAGCTATTAGTTAAGTAATGGGTTTATTTCTTTTGGACATTATAAATGATAATTTCAGGGTGTTTGTGCGTCTGTGTTTTTCTTATAAGAAACAATCTGCTGATAATTTCAGCAAATGTTAAGAATGGATAAAATAAAAGATTATTTTCGAAAATTTCTTCTGTTAACTCCTGTTTTATTAAGTTATTTACGTCTTTGATGACATCTATATAAGAAAATATATAAAACAAAACTTCCACGTGTATCGTTATGAGGAAGAACATCGATGTTACAGTAATTATTAATTTTACTGTTGTTTCGCGTGAAAGGACATCTAACTAGAACTAGTAAATAAACGTATTTACCTGATGATTTCTGTTATTTATTTATAAGATTTTAAGTTATGTCTTTATTTTCATGTCACTTGGGTTTAGCTTGTTCATTTAACAAACAAACGAAATGGACGCGAACGAATCATGTGAATGACTACCTCGTACTGTGTTTGTGGGCGTGACGCAATCAGTTGTCTAGTTATCTAATATTCTTCCTGTAAGTACAAACCAATTATGAATCTAGATACCTAGTATTGTTCCTTTGGGTACAAACCAATCACATGTCTATATATATATATATATAGTATTGTACCCATGGGTACAAGCCAATCATGTGTCTCGATACTTTGGGCTGTTAATGTGAAAAAGAAACTTCTTGGGATTTGTACTTTTTTGTTTTTAATTAGTATTAGTAATAAACTACTTTGCATAGTACTATTTGCACTATTGCAAGATATTATGGAAAGTTATATGCTTGCGATACTTGGATTGGTCAATAAATAATGTAATGAAACAGTTTATGTAAAATCATTGGTCAAGAAGGTTGAATCATTTTACAGTGGGCCACTAGTAAAGCTAACTTAAACCTCTGTAATCATTCATAATTCTCATAACTCTTATGTTCTAAACTTATGTTTAGCTTTAAATAAAAAATACGTACGTACATAATGAGATTGCTCATTTGAATATATTTTTATATCTAATTTTGTGTTAAGCATTAGGTTAGGAAATATCCTAAATACAACCCCTATATATAAATATTGTGTAAATGGAAAACGTAAAAGGAAAAAGAAATGTTATAGATACTTTTTCTTGAAACTAGAGGCGTGAATGCCGCGAAGAACAATAAAAAGAAGACATTTACCAATGACTGTAACACACCTCCTGGTTCTCAAGTTCCAAATACCTATTATAAAACACTTCTAAACATTGTTTTGTAAGCTATGATTACCGTTCATGAAAAGAGCGAAATAACCGAAGAAATTAGTCCTGCAAAGAACAAATATAAATGTTGTATTTTATTCGAGATCATGTTCGTCCAAGGTATTGGAGAGTATGAGACGACACAGGTATAATTCAAACTAAAATTTATAAAATGTTTATATAAGATGTAATAAAAGTGAATCAAACAGAATTTAAGCATGAAGACTCGAATGGTTTAAACATACAAAGTGTTAGTATTTCTGACTTAACTACTCGAGTAACTTGGAATAATTCTTAACATAAACCAAATAGGCTTGTTTTTTAATTTCGCGCAAAGCTACACGAGGGCTGTCTGCGCTAGCCGTCCCTAAATTAGCAGTGTAAGACTAGAGGGAAGGCAACTAGTCACCACCACCCACCGCCAACTCTTGGGCTACTCTTTTACCAACGAATAGTGGGATAGACCATCACATTATAACGCCCCCACGGCTGAAAGGGCGGGCATGTTTGGTGCGACAGAGATTCGAACCCACGATTCTCAGATTACGAGTCAAACGCGTTAATCCACCTGGCCCACCAAATAGGATTCGGCGATTCAGTTCTATTGGTATTCCTAGAAGAAGCCGAATAGAGACAATAGATTTCAAACAGGAATTAGCTTCATAACACGATGCAGTGTCCTGTTATTGTGTTATGGCAGTTTTATTCACGTCATTTTTGGGTACGTATCTCTATTTAACTACTGTCCATAATAATGTTATTTGTTAAATATTTGTTTTCTTAGCTTTATCACCACTACTATCTTCCTCATTACTTGTTAACTAATTACACAATAGACAAAGAAATACCATAATTAATTAACACTAATTATCCTTAGTGCTTTAACAAGAGAATATCCACGTGGCTTGTTAACTAGCTATTTACTTTGTCAGTAGTATTTCTCATGCCTCTTCACTAGCTTACCTATTACTGAACAAAACGGTTTTCATCCTTTTATCTTGTGATTTTTAGTTGTTATTGCTACCAAAACTGTTACCTTCTTTTAATAGCGAGATCATTAACTTATTTCGACTATGGTTACTTTGTCAGTAGTATTTCTCATGCCTCTTCACTAGCTTACCTATTACTGATCAAAACGGTTTTCATCCTTTTATCTTGTGATTTTTAGTTGTTATTGCTACCAAAACTGTTACCTTCTTTTAATAGCGAGATCATTAACTTATTTCGACTATGGTTACGATGTATGTATTAAAAGGTTGAGTTTTAATATTAGCTGCTTGTCTTTTGTGGTTAAAGTCCTAGATTGTGAAATGGGTGGTTCAAGTTCACACCCTGTTGCCACAAAACAACAACAAAAAACAACCATTCCTCTCTTTGTAAGTTATAAACACATTTTGTTAATCTGGTACTTACATTGTTCCGTAGTGAACACCAAACTTGTTAAAATCCAGTGTTTTACACTTGGTGTTAATGACAATGCTTTTAATCTTTCAACAAAATATGTGATACCGAGAGTTCTAATTTAAAGTTCAGTAAGTATAACCGGATCGTTCTTGCATATGGACGTTTTTTGTTTGACTACGCAAGTGTTCTACACATAGGAAGAGAAACGCCTTGTCTGTACCGCCTCTAGGGACTGGGGTTCTTCTAAATCAGTTGAAATGGTTGATACAATAAAGAAAAATGCTCCGCTCGTATTGGTGTTTTTTTAGGCTGATATACAGTTATAATCAGAATCATGTTCTGCATAAGGAAGACCAAATGAACGTATATAGCGCTACTAACTTCTGTGTTCTAGTTCATTAAAACTCTTGACACAAGCACAAGGAAGTTGAACGAAACCCTCATGGATGTCCATCGATTCATCATTACAAAATCATCTAACACAGTTTTGAAACATTAGTATATGAATCTGCAGGACATAAAAGTAGCTATGCTTAAAATGCACTATTCATTTAATTCATTTACTATTAAATGTTTTTAAAACTATAAAGGAAACTAAAGTGTCTGGACAAAGTTCACATCTTTGGCTTGATATTTAGTTGTATAATCCAGTGCGTATAGCTCAAAATGACGCCAAAAATATTTCATAGGAGATCAGATGTTACCGTTTATCAACATATAGATGTGTGCTGTTGTTTAACTTGCTTTATCATTGGATCATATACTTTATAGAACTTGTACTGAAATATCGTTTTTATTTCGTTACATTACCATTATTATGATCATGTACTTTATAGAACTTGTACTGAATTATCGTTACATTACCATTATTATGATCATGTACTTTATAGAACTTGTACTGAATTATCGTTACATTACCATTATTATGATCATGCACTTTATAGAACTTGTACTGAATTATCGTTACATTACTATTATTATGATCATGTACTTTATAGAACTTGTACTGAATTATCGTTACATTACCATTATTACCATCATGTACTTTCCCTGGAATTGAAAGAAATCTGAAATCTAGATATTTACAATTCCAGTCAAGCAGTTTGTTAGCCTTTTACAAATAGTAAATAACTTGACAAATGTTTGTACTAACGGCATATCGACTTATTATAGGTAGAGTTTTTGTGGTAAATGTATATTGTATCATAGAGGAATTTACATATTTTATAAATAAAAACCTAATTACAATGTTTTTATTGTACATTTCGGATATTTGTAAAAAGCTACGCAACTCATATACTATAGGGAAGGCAAAAAATCAAAGGCACCCACCGTCAACTATTTGGTTACTGTAATATAACAATGGAGCGCGATTTCCTGGCAAATTGTACCAGAAGAAGAGAACCACGAATTAACAAATCAACACGTTAACCGTAGGGCCACACCCACTCTCACATGTTTGGAACACTTACGCTTCCTTAATGCGTCCTTTTACGGACAGAAGTCGCCAGCGTTCATACCAAATGAACTGTCGTATTTTTACATGTTGTTTACATCCACTCCATCTAGTTTGGAAGTTAAACACAAGTTTCTACCAATAAGACCCTGTTTCACTTTTACATTTATTAGTTTTAAAAATGATCCATCTTCGTGATACATAATTAGTGTGCTAAAGAAAAATCTCAGTGACATACTTGATGACGTAATCGTATTTTCCGTAACGATTTTAATGGGTTACATTCAGTATTAAACATGTGATGGAAACTAAGATAACTAAAATGTATTATTATTAAAACTATTTTCGATGGACTGATTCCACTAATTAGTAGACCTATCTTGAACATCCTCAGTACAGCTAACACTGCCGAAGAGTTAAAGGTCATTTGCAAAGTTTACTAGTTTACTAATTATTACCATCTCCATGTGTCATTGATGTCGTTGAGAAAAATCAAAGACTCGAGATCTGCTCCTCTAGAGCAGGAGTCAAGTATAACTGGACTTTGTTAATAACGTTAATCTATTCTACCCAGCCATCTTTCAATCCAATTTAGTACTCCAGCCACCTGATGTGATTCTCTTTGTTAATTTTTATGTGGCATCTTATAGAAAGCGTTTTTGAAAACCTAAGTCCATAAAATCTACATCTTTTCTATCATCCAAAGTACACGTAACCTTCTCGAGCCCCAAACTGGCGCAGCCGTATGTCTATAGACTTACAACGATAGAGACCGTGTTTCGATACCCATGGTGAGCGGAACACAGATAGCCCATTGTGTAGCTTTATGTTTAAGTACAAACAAGTAAACAAACTTTCCCAAAACAAATATAACAGGTTACTAAGGAAATACTTTATGTTAGTCGATCCATGTTGATTTCCTATTATATTACTTTTCTTCACGTAATTTTGCAAGGAACATTCAGTAAACTTTCCTGAATTTTTCATATTAAAGAAGTAATACTAAATTATCTATAATTTTTTTTTTTTACAAATAGGAGTAACATTTGCATTTATCTAGCTTCTGAACCTTTGACCACCAACCTTCCAGAAACGAAACAAAACGTTAGAAACTCTGGTTCTTGATCTCTTTTAAAACCACAAGAAAATGTTTAAAACCTGAAAAGATTTGGTTTAAAATTTATTAAACAGGCAGTTTCTAAACAATTTTCATAAAAACGATGAAAATGGTTCTTTCATATCATATACAAGCAGTATCTAATATACAAGCAGTATCTAATATTACAGAGGTGATACAAGCTGTATCTAGTATTACAAAGGTGATACAAGCTGTACCTAATATTACAAAGGTGAGTTGAAAATACAAGCACTTTTATTCACTGCCCATCAAAATAATAAATATGAACCCCAGTAACTTGGAATAACGTTTTACAACCTTTTCACTAATATGATAAACTTGAGAAATAATTAGACGTAAACAGGTCTACAACAAGGTTGTCGCTTTATTTAAGCTCCGCTATCTTTGTTTGTACTTCTTACGTATGGTCTATAGCAGTTTTAATTGTCTTGTATACTTAGTTAAATATCAAGGTGGTCGGGTTCACCATAATAGTTACGTGCTTGGATTAGGAATCAGTATTCACTACACGCGATCTGCACTTTAGAGATGTGGATGCGTTATAAGAGTGACTGTAACTTAATTTAACGAAAGTATTCAGTGGTATCACGTATTCAACCCCGGACTCTTCGATTAGTAGATCACTTGACCACGCCCAGCATAAGCAATTGTAAAATAATCAGGTGTCTCTGTACATGAAATTAGTAAACCTGTAGTTGCAGAATACAACAACATTATTTCTATAAGATCAAACACGACTGTTAACTCATGAACACGAAGAAACTCTTGATTTCAGTAAATAATGAAACTACAAGCTGACATTCTTAAATATCTACAAAAATAGAGCGTTTTATAATTAAAACAAATAAACAAACATGTTTAAGATGGTATTCGTGATAAGATGAGCCCAAATCTCGAGCATATATGACGATTACCAACAAGTTGCGACATCAAATCTGAGAAAGCTTATTACAATCCACTCTTTGCAATGTATTTAAAATATTACAACCCGTATTTTAGCCTGATTTCGAATTGTCAAAGTTTTTGAAATGTACATACCTTGTAAAACTGTTTACTTTGTACCATCTCTCGTGAAATGAACTTACAGGACATCAGAAAATAAGTACTTTTCATGTAATTAAACTCCACAGTGACTTTCAGGACAACAGGGAGTAAACAACTGTTAAGTATTACGTTTCATACTGAGTTTCAAGACCACATTACCATTATCTGTGAAGTATCGTTAAACACTGAGGTTTTGTTTCTTTTACAAAATGAAACGTTAGCGTTTCTAAATAACGAATATCTGAAACAACTGAGTATCAACAAAAGATGGCACCATGATTTGGGAATTTCTTTTAAAATTCCATTTTTAAGAAACGAGGGTTTAGTTCACGGTTTCCTACTTGCTTACCTCAAGTTCATCATGTTGCTGCTATCTTGATACCACCAGCTGTTTAACAGTATTGATTTGATCATGTCCATCATATGATAGACCAAAAAAAGTCAAAACAACATAAACGTTTGAACTATTTTTAGACTGATTTAGTTATTACAGTTTCAAATAAACAAGACAGGGTGATATCGTTTTCAACTGACTTTACCTTGTAAAATTTCAATTTGATCATTAGAAATTGTCATTATCTTTATATATTCTTTCAGTTCCAATGATTGGTTTGATAAACTGTTACCATGATAGATAAATACCATTTACTGATAAGTTGAGCAAGGAATATCTAGAACAATTTGTCCAAGACAAATCTCCATCCTTATTTAAAGTGATATATTTACACCAAGATATATCATACGTTATCTTCATAGAAATTCACAAACTGAAAATGATGCGTGCCAGCACAATGTACTTATGCAGCTTTGTTTATACGAATATCCAAAGTAAACCAAACTAAGTTCTGTCTTTAAGTGGTATATCCTTTACCTCGTTTTCATCAACTGCTTCATCTCGGCTTCTCTACAGATATGTTTGTGTAGTCAGACGTAAGGCTTTTCAAACTTGGCTTATATCACTGCACTTATTATCGGACATAAACAGCTGTACAAATACATTATTATAATTCATAAAACTGCGACATTATCTTTTATAGATTTAAGTAAGATATATAGATTTTAATAAATATAGTCTGTCTGGCCACTACATTAGGCCTTCTCCAGACTTTTGTACAATACTCTGTACGGCAATACTATATTTTACCATACATTCCACCTGGCCATTTCAATTGTCCCTCCCACATAGTACTATTTGTTGGTATAACAAAAATTGACATTTCATATAATGTAGAAAGGGATTTAATAAAAACAGGCTTTATAGTCAGATCATGTTAGCCACGATTTATGTTTAGGTCCTCGCCTTTTCTATGTTGTTAGTTAAAATGAGAAGTAACAAAAAAAAAAATTGAAGGTGCATTCCTATGCAGGTAACATGGCCCCACCTCATAGTTGGCAAGTCGCCACCGTGACTGAGATATGGTTTTGATCATGTGACGAGGGGCTTGCTTCACGTTCTCACAGTCCGCGCACGGAAGTCTAAGAAAGAAAGAATGAGGAAATGAGTGTTATTATTCATGTTAAGTAGCATGACCTTGTTCAATATATTTATTCAATCATCGAGTGAGGATTGTTTGTAACCACTTTACTGCTCGCGTGTAGAGGTAATAAAGCCTTCGAATCATGGTCAGAGAACTCGGCTGGAGGTAGGTTTCCACGAGATTTGAAACATACATACTGATTGATATACACACACCAACATTTGTGAAACTGTTCAAAATATTAATCGTGGAAACAGAGACACAAATGGCATTCTTCGCCAATCTACCTTAGGCCAAGAGTGCATGGATCTATCTAACTGGAATTCAGGTCCCTTAGCTTTTCAATCATCCTAAAGATTGCGAAAAAATATTATAAATATACAGAGAGTAGTAACCACTGTCCATTTATAGCAAACTTAACATCTGACAGGATATCAATTGATGTCTAAGTGTGTAATATTCAGTATTAACTTTTAAACCAAAATCAGTAGAATGTAGACGTCGCTCTGCAAAACACAACTACCAGAAATATTTCTTATAACATGGCGTACGGAAAACTACACGCCCCCTCGGTGCACACAACAGATAGCCAGATGTGGATTTGCCCTAAGAAAAACACACACAGCTACACGCCCTCTCTTGAGAAAAGTAAAAAAATTAAACTCGTTTTTTATTTTGCAGAGAATCATTGATTCCGCTTATAAACTCTTCTACTGTGTTGACCTACATTATTGTAAGTAGCAGTCTTTTCCATAATCAAATTAATGTACTGTATAGCAGCAACAGTTTTACACCTTGTCATAATCTCTGACAGAAACAAACATGGAACTTCTAGTTATTTTATTCTGTGTATTATTACTACTTTTTAAAACTTTCCAGAAAACCTAAAATGCAGTTAGAAAATCAATTTCATCTAAAAAATCGCAAAGACTTACAACTAATTGTTTCGGGCAACACAGATGTTGATACTGGTTATAATTACTACTTTATCACAAAATAGTCCATTGGCTACGTGCTGTTAAAACTTGAAATAGCTGAAATCTTAACCCTAAAATTACGAAGCGGTTTTAACATTTTAAAGCTACTTGGTCCATAAATTTCATCAAATTGAATTATTCTATGATTTTCCTGAAGAAACCTCGGTGTAAAAAGTTGATGAATAAAATCACTCATATTCTGTGTAACAGACGTAGATGGCTCCAGCATCAGTAAATGGTATTAACTTGAATATTTATGACATATGTGCTTGTATACTCACGTAAAGCTCCGCAAGGACTATTTTCTCTGGTCGTCCTTTATTTGAAAGCGATAAACAAGCTAGTAGAAAGCACGTACCGCCAACCTTAGTGCTATTCCATTAAATTATTGGATTTAACCTACACTTAAACGCACCCATGGCTTCAAAGTGTGAGGCGTTATTTTGCAGCAACGAGGCCTAAACCATTGATTCTCGGATCCACACTACGACTCTAAACCACTAAACAATGTTCAGTTTTTTGGATTATCATTTAGCTCAACATATCAATATAAACGCTGTAACCAACAAAGTTATCGACCTATAAGACACTTGGTTGATGAACAGTTATAAATCACAATGAAAAAAACTGAAGCTAATACTGACTTACACGGATTTTCATAATTTATCATCCGGTCATATATAATGTATAAACAAATTTCTTCCCAATTTTTCAAAATTCTTCTGTATTTTACATGAGCTAAAACTCTTGAAGTAAAGTGAGTATTTGAATTGTGCACAGTTCTAGTTTAAACAATGTTATCATTAGTTCAAACAACACTTTAAAACCTTTATTATTGGCTGATCCAAACCTTTTGTATAATACTTGAAGTCAGTTTTTCTTACAGACATTTGGTGTTCCTTTATGAGATTTCAGTACAAAGTAAAACGTGAATTACAAAGTCCTTAAATGACTGTAACATGTAGATATTCAACACTTTGTACACTATACAATTGGTGTCTTTAGGAGCCAATCCCTATATTACGTATGAAAGGAAGTAAAAAAAAATCAATACACATAATATTAAATTTTATTACACACATTCATAGAATAATTACCTTAAAATAAACAAGGTTTATTTAACCTTCATCAGTACATGTTAATATATCCAACGTTCAGTACACCTGGGGTCCACACGGACCTCGCATATAATTAATGATCATAATGTTAAAGCTATGATTTAGATGTTGAAAAGTTAGCATACTGGCTTCTCATAGCATTGTGTAGATAAACTGTAAGAAAGACTGTGTACCATAAGTATATAATATGTGATTTATTATTATAAATTATGAAATTTTCTTATATCCATGTTCTCATATTTAGACAAAAATGCCATTATTGACATGTATTTCGACAATATAGGGCTACTTCCTCTCTAACTGGCATCTCACAATTAAAACCAATAAAATACTGAATGAAGAAACAGATTTCTCGAATATGTAACAAAAAACGCCAAACTGTACGAAAACGTGCTTGGGTTCTGACCCAAGGGGGTCAGAACTACATCAAACTTTGTTTCAGAGCTAAACTAATGCCAAATTTTGGACAACATGTAATCAAAACTTATTCTGAGTGAACATAAAGTTTCTCATATCTTTTACCAGTCATTTTACAAACACTCACCACACCGTACACAAGGTGTGGAGTGATCAGCGCAAACACAGTTTCCACATGCTGTACTGGTGTGACGGACTTTCCTGTCCGCGATTCTTGGGCAAAGATAACATCATTTTTTGTTGTTGGAACACCTTGACCAGCATGCTGCCTTGTGTCAAACAATCCTAGATCTACAAAGGCAGATTTGACGCTTTTCTGCATTACACAGGGATATTAGGGACGTCTCTGAAGTAGATAGTGCGCATTACTTCAGGAGTGATCTAAATACATAATCACTGTTTATCACAATGGATAGCCTCTGAGTCCATAACACACAATGCCTGATGAAGACACAGAACACCAAATCTGTATATTACTTTGGGTCCGCACGGACACCATGCAACTTTTTATACACAAAAAATATTCGACTGCAAAATATTAAAAGTTTTACTATTTTTGTGGCAGAGGACGCTAATGTGACAATTACATAAAATATCACTGGTTGATGCAAAAATATTTGTCACTAGGATCCATATGGACCCCAGGTGTACAGATAAAGGTTAAAGTGATATTTTTAAACGCATATGTTTTATTTGAAAAGGCTGCTTTTTGTTGAAGTTGTTTCTTAGTCTAGGCATATATTTACCCATTGCTATGTACTATGTATATATTTACCCATTGCTATGTACTATGTATATAAAATTTAGTTACACAGAAACTTTTAATCCTCACTATGTTATGAAAGAAATCTCCATGACAAACTTCACCTGCAGCTTAACATTTTACATCTCGAATTAATGTGATCAGATAGTCAATAGCTACAATAAATCATCATGAACCGTATCAGCTAGCTCCAGCTATATTTATCATTGCTACAACGTGAAAGGTTAGCTACCATGTCAAGTAATTTTTGCCCATAGTTTGCTATGAAAAAAAACAAGACAGAAGATAAGATATATATATTGGTTTACGAAAACAATACTAGTATATACGGATATCACCCACACAAGTCAGATTTAACTAAGTGTCATTAAATAAGGAAATACTACTATATTAATACATAAATTACACCAATACAAAGGTTAGTTTAACTGTTTATTTAAGGGAAACAATATGCGAATTCCAGTGCGTTTAGTAAGCGAATGAATTGAATATTTCATTAAATAAGTCGGTTTACTGTGATTTTATGTGACTTACGCACTTACTAGCTAGTCAGCTCGGTGCATGTTTAAGGTAACATGTATACACGCGCACATCAGTATATAATATATATGTATATATAAATGTTATAGAAAAAATAACAATAGCTATTACAGATATATATGATACAACCAAAAACACGGGTAGAAACATAATGGGCTATCTGTGTCTGCCCACCTCGGGGGGTATTGATATCCTTTGGGTTTTTCGCTGAACTACTGGAAGCGAAGAAGAAAATGAAAAAAAATAAAAAATTACACTGTTGCTCAGCACGATAATTTACACATAAGATCTCTAAAAGATGGTAATACATTTCTACACAACCTGCTACAGACATAATGATATTGACTTCTAAAACCAGAGAGCCAGAAGTCCATGGTTGCAAAGTCAAGTCACTTCCCTTGTTTGTCGGAGAAAACACAAATAACAGCACTAGTGTCCTTCACTGAAGCTGGGAACATAACCATGACGTTTCCTGTTATCTTTTTATGAACTGACCATTTGTTATAGAATAGGCTCAGCATGGCTAGGTAGTTAGGACGAGCGACTCGTAATTTAAGGGTCGCCGGTTCGAATCCCTGTCGCACTAAACATGCCCCTTCAGCCGTGAGAACGTTATAATGTGACGCTCAATCTTACTATTCGTTGATATAAGACTAGTCCAAGAATTTACGGTGAGTGGTAATGACTAGCTGGCTTCCCTCTAGTGTTGCACCGCTAAATTAGGGTGGTAACCCTAAAATCTGACCAAAAATATTGTTTACGTTTTCCGTATCAAGCTGGAAAACCTAATATTGTTTTGAATGTTAAAGAATACTGTACAACGTCCATCTCTGTCTGGGTAACTTCTGTGTACTTTCTTTCAACCTGTCTTTCTTTCTGTTTATCAACCTGTTGTTCGTTTATTTAGAAGGTAAAATGTTTATGAATTTTCATGTAAACAGGTGACTGGAATACGAACACCTTGTTTACAAACATTTGGGTCTTGAACAAAAGAAATGTGAACTTTTGCAGTCTGTCTGGGATTATATCCTGAGTATTTTCATTTTACCCTTCCGATGATTCTATAGGTAATTGTATTTTATTTCGTGTTTCGTTATTATTTCGCGATAGGTATGTCCTTCATCGGAAAAGACAGACATACATCCAGACATAAGTCTGTCGGTCTAGTGTTCATCATGACTACAAACTTTGCTCTTGAAACTGAGACAACAACAAGAGCATTCCGACACCAAACTAACCAGTTTGGTGAAACTTGTCATCACTCGGCAACACTGTGTCAAGTTCCTTCTCTGAAGCAAGAGCCACTCCCAGTACATCTTCTCTGTTATTTAAAAAAAAAACGTTTTTTGTTTGTTTGTTTCTCAGCACAAACCTATACAACATGTTATATGCACTCTTTCCACTTCGAGGATTTAACTTCCCAATCTTAGCGTTATAACTGTTCAAGTACAAATTGTGGTGTTACATGTTTTTTTTACTTCCTTCTAACTTAGTAATTTTACAAGTATTTACGATTTGCTTTCTTACCTCTCCTTTTTAAGTTAGTGATGCGTAATTATTTGTTTGTTTTCATTTTAGTGTGGTTGACCAATCACCACTTAGCAATAGCGAAGCGAGACGCATACTGCACCTATATATATATTGATTATAAATTAGGTTCTTGGAAGTTGTGTTATAGATTGTGTAAGAAGATTGTGTAAATATTGATTAATAAATTTTCATTAAACGTCGCCCAATGTGTTTGTTATTAATACATAAGTATCTAAAGAACGTCGACATGAGTATCTAAAGAACGTGGGTAATCCCACATGTACCACCGGTCTTTCTGCAGTAGCTGAAAAAGTAAATTACTCGATCTATATTGTTTCTGCTAGTGGTTATTGGTATTGTGAACGGTCTAGTTGTTAACATTCACAAATGTTGAATCTTAGAATTTAAGTTCTGTAAAAAATTTCCGCAAAAATGCATTCCGCACTTTAGGACTGTGGGTACTGTTAGGTATCATGGTTGTCTTTTCTCTACTGTCATTTCCTTGAAAATTAAGAACAGCTGTGTGCGAAAATAACTCCTCTGTAGTTTTACAAGAAAATGAGAAAAAATAAGCCAGTTGGTGAGGGCACTTGACTTGTGATCTAAGGGTCGTAGGTTCGAGTCCCAAATACATCAAACAAGCTTGCTCTTTCAGCTGTGGGGACGTTATAATGTGACAGTCAATCTTACCATTCGTTGCTAAAAGAATAATCCAAGAGTTAGCGGTGGGTGGTGATAACTAGCTACCTTCCCTCTAGTCTTCCACCGCTAAAGGCCCGGCATGGCCAAACGTGTTAAGGCGTTCGACTCGTAATCCGAGGGTCGCGGGTTCGAATCCCGGTCGCACCAAACATGCTCGCCCTTTCAGCCGTGGGGGCGTTATAATGTGACGGTCGATCCCACTCTTTGTTGGTAAAAGAGTAGCCCAATAGTTGGCGGTGAATGGTGATGACTAGCTGCCTTCCCTCTAGTCTTACACTGCTAAATTAGGGACGACTAGCTTAGATAGCTCTCGTGTAGCTTTGCGCGAAATTGAAAACAAAGTAAGAAAAAACTAAAACGATCTGACACGTAATACATTTAATTTTTAATGATTAGCATAACAATCACATCAAATCTGATGTGTTAATAGGACTTAGAGGGTTTATCGTATTTCAGCAGCTGCATTACTGAAAACAGGAGTAAAAACCGATCCTCTGGTGTAGAGAGTTTTGAATTATTAACAGTTAAACACCTGTCTCCAGTAACTTCTTTGTTTGATACTCAGATCCTTCACGGCCTCCAATCCGCACACGTGGCAACATCTGAAACTACGGTTACTTTTCATATTCAGTTGTCTTAAGTTTCTGAAATAAGTTCGCCACAGCTAGTAGTACTATAATAAAATTTTGTGATAACTCCCCTTGTTCATTAATGAGCACGAACCCCCAGTAAAACACGTAATACATATGGAAGTAGAATAGCAATTCTCATAAGCCCCTTGTCTTTGATTTAATCACAAGTGTATCGTTAAAGTCTCTAAGCTCTTGGTAATAACTGGTGTGTAATTACTATAGTTCCACAGATGTTTTTTTCTAGATTGTTTGAATGACGTATATATTGTTCAACAATATATATATATAATAACCTTCATTGTTCCAGAGGCACTTAATCCCTGAAAATTACTCTCCAAGTACTGGTATAAACGAGGCTATTTCTTTTAAAGTAGATTTTAAGTTTTACTCGTATATAAAATTTAAAGAACTATAAACTGTCTTATTATTCTTCTTTAACAGAAAAGGAAGACAAATCGCTCGATTCGAGCCCACGTTCGTGAGGATGCTATCAAATATATTTGATTTTTTTCTAACTTTCTAAGAACGTAATTCAATATAAATGGCAGGCGCTATTGGAGACAGGTGTATTAAAATGCCATTATTGTCATTAGAACTCAGTGTAATATATATTAAATGTAGATTCTCCAGAACTTATTGCCAAAATTCTGGGCGTTATCTATGTTGGCCGCAGAAATAGAGGTAGCTGGATTGGTAATAATCGCTTCTCATGAGACACAGGGCGTAGGGGAAAGAGAGGCGGCCTCACAAAACACGAACAGCTAAGGGAGGTGTTAACAACTATTGAACACCCTTGACTTCGAAGTAGACGACAAATTATTCCAGAGAGCAGCAGGCTCGTGCACATTTACAGAAACTTACAACAATCGTCGGTAGGTTGCATGGTTAAAATCGGATAAACTTTCTAACTTAAACACACCCATTAAATCTCAGCAAAGAGTAAACTTCGTACAAGTGAAATAGGACTCGCAGCTTTTTCTCAAATAAAAACAAACATTTACAAAGCGTCTAATTACAGGGTAGAAGGTGCTTGGAATATCTTTTTGTTTTGCTATTTACCATTAAAGTGTTTTTTTTTTTTTCAAGTATTTTTCAAATAGTTGAACTTATGGTAATTCAGTTAGCACGCTAACCTTAATAACACTATGTAACACAAATTTTGTTCCTGGATAGAATGTGTTATTTCTTAATTGCTTATGTTGTAAAAGTACAGAAAATGACCATTATTTCCTTCAAACTTTGCTTTTGTGACCTGGATAATGAAATTTAGAAATTAACCTATTTTCTATGTAAAAACGGGCAAATGTGTACATTTTCATTTACATAAGGTCTAAATAAAACAACATATGAATCAAGATTTACATGTATTTATACTAAAGTTATACAAAAATATTTAGAAGTGAGTAGTTTTTCGAGATTTGTCACTGTAATGTAAATCACTTTCACTTATCAGCCCCCAAATATAGTCTCCCATCATGTTTTCGTTATACGCTCCCAGGTCACAAAAGCAAAGTTTGAAGAGAAAAATAGGTCTTTTCCATTTACTTTAGGTATAAGTAATTGGGAAATAACACTTTCTGCCCAGGAACAAGAAAAAGTAAAAAAAAAATTGTTACATAGTGTTATATACTAGTATGCATATTTGTGTAGTTTTATTTATTTTTATTCAAAGGTATAAAATGTTAGACAAAATAAAGGTGTTCAGTATCTGAATGTAAAAGTATTTTAACACAATAAAAGAATATTTCTGATTTGAGCCACAAAAGGCACAACAATACTTAAGATATTGTTGAATGTAGAGCTGTGTGTATTCACACTGTGTATATTCATATTCCAAATATCTAGAATACGGTATTCAAACATACCGGAGTACCACCTGTAATCTGCGCTTTAATCATAACGGTGCTAGATAAAGTTGTAATCTCCCATTCTGTTTACAACTTTAAGAATGGACGACACCAGGTAATGTGATAATCACTATTTTATTCGATACACTTGTTGACTCTCTAGATGTCTATAAAACACGCTATAACCAATTCTAATGATCGTGAAGTTTCTGTAAGGGTTTTATACGCTATTATAGATAAACTTTCACTTTTCGTTTACCTGACAACAGATACGTTATCCATAAACTGAAAACACAGTGTTTGATAACTTAATACAAAGTGTTAAGTGTACGTTCTGTTAATTAACAATATCTATACGACGTTTGTTTTAAAGAATCTTATTTTTCTTGTAACTGTATCCGGATATTCCTCACAGAACGAAGACAGTTTCTATTTGTATTATAATAAGAATGAGAAAGGGGTGTTTTTCATGATACTTTACGATAATACCAACATGGCTTAGTTACGTATGCAAATATTATGGTTAGATACAGGTAGACGGGAAGATGTCTAGAAGCAGGGTCATGGAAATATTGATGTCAGTATGATTGCTAAAGATTAAATTCAATTCTTTTTCTGTATTTATTTACAACAGCTGCAGAATTCTAAACATTGCAGAGGAAAAGTCTAATTATACGCAGGCAGGGATGCACATGTTTACTCGCTTATTATCTGTTAAATATTTATATAATATGTATGACATAACCAGCTCTATGCCTCAGTTTATTGTCCTTAAAACTGTGGACACAGTATACATATAAACTTGTTTAAAATAGCAGACGAATGTTAAACATATATGAGTGTGCGCACAAACAAATATCAGTGTGACTGTGTCTCCTAATGGATCCCTGTCAACTCGAGACAGCAGAACCCTGGCGGTTGAATCTCCACCTCTTCACCTAAACAGAGTAAATGGAATAGTTTATTCACTGGTTTCTTTATGTCAAAGGTTATAGTTTATTCATGTTGAGCTTGCTTGCCCTAACAACGGCAAACAGACTTTTCTGTTATTAATATGGAAGGTTAGTCCTACAGTTTCACCGACGTTGGTCGATGTTCATACACTTAGGAGAGATCTAATACAAACACTGTCTGGCGTAGCGAATCAATACAGCAATGAGGCTTACACGCGCTGCTAACTCCCATCCAATCATCTGCACTCAACAATTAACCCTGCCACATGAGGCCGATACGGAATAATGTTAGCATAAGTAGAACGTACTTACCAATCTCAGGTACAGTCATTTGCTAGCACGCAAACAACTACTAATGTTTCTAGCTAACTTTAACCTGTAGGGACACTTTTTATGTTGAAATCACACGTGTATTAAGTGAGAGAAGCTACATCTCAACATCTGACATGTACCTATATGAGGATCACCTTGGAAAGTAAAGAATGAATTGTAAACATTTCATAACTCTTGAATTTACTGAACTCAACTAAACTGTACTAATACAACTGTTACCTGCACCTTGAAGAACAACTACATTATTCGCATGTGCAAAGCTGATTTCGCAAGTAACTGTTTAAACCCTTAGATGTTAGATTCAGTCTTGAACATTTATAAAGTATTACACTAAAAATCATTTCTAATTATAGAATTCATGTCTTTTTTTTACTTTTAATGTTTGGGAGAAAACTTGGACATTACATAAATTAGACTACAGCGTTAAACGGGTAACGATTTTGAATTTAAACAGTTTGAAAAAAAATATGCCTGCAGCAGATATTCTGTTTGCATAACAAATATGTCGCCAACTTGGATCGGTTAAGTTCATTAATGGCAAAAAGCGTAGAGATGGTCTCTCTTAGGGCTAGCGTATATCCAATGTTTTTCAAGGTTTGAATCGTTATAAAACTAATTCTAAAATTTGCTTAACAAACAGCTTTCTACACTTAATATCAGTTTCATAACAGAAGTAATTTTTCCACACAGACAACCCTCTAGCCTTACACTACTAAATTAGTAACAGCTAACACAGACAACCCTCTAGCCTTAATAACGATAACATCATGTTTTATAGAAACATCTTGAAAAGGGTTATTTCTAAAGCAGTTTTGTGTGTGGAAAAATTAGTAGTGTAAGGCTAGAGGGTTGTCTGTGTTAGCTGTTACTAATTTTAGTAGTGTAAGGCTAGAGGGTTGTCTGTGTTAGCTGTTACTAATTTAGTAGTGTAAGGCTAGAGGGTTGTCTGTGTTAGCTGTTACTAATTTAGTAGTGTAAGGCTAGAGGGTTGTCTGTGATAGCTGTTACTAATTTAGTAGTGTAAGGCTAGAGGTTGTCTGTGTTAGCTGTTACTAATTTAGTAGTGTAAGACTAGAGGGAAGCCAGCTAGTCATTACCATCCACCGCCAACTTTTGGGCTACTCTTTTACCAACGATTAGTAGGATTGACTGTTACATATAACGCTCTCACATCTGCCTTAAAGAGCGATCTTCTTTGGTGTGACAGGAATTTGAACCCGCGACTCTAATATTACGTGTCGAGCCAGCATGAAATTAAATTTGTAGTTTTCAAATAACGTATTTGTATCACTATAGTATTGACTGGAATATCCAGGATATTACACACACCAGCTCTAAGAATTAGTGACTTAGAAGTAGGTTCAACCATGCAAGCTAACAAAGTGTTAAAGACATTTGAAAGAGAAAAATCACAGAAGAAATAAAAAAACGAAAACAGTTCACTCCAGAAACCTCACATAGATTTTCACTTTATTGTATTTTTGTGAAATAATTAAATATAAAAATAAACAGAAAATTATAATGCAAGAGTATAATAAATAATTAGACTTTGAGATAAATAACCTTAAATTATTTAGTTTCTCCCCTTAAATATATTGTCAGATTTCTGAGTAAATGCTTTTCATGGCGAACGGGCCCGGCATGGCCAGGTGGGTTAAGGCGTTCGACTCGTAATATGAGGGTCGTGGGTTCGAATCTCCGTTGCACCAAACATGCTCGCCCTTTCAACCGTGGGGGTGTTACAATGTGACGGTCAATCCCACTATTCGTTGGTAAAAGAGTAGCCCAAGAGTTGGCGGTGGGTGGTGATGACTAGCTGGCTTCTTTCTAGTCTTTACATTGCTAAATTAGGGATGGTTAGCGCAGATAGCCCTCGTGTAGCTTTGCGCGAAATTAAAACAAACAAATAAACAAACATTGCGTAAGAAACAGCCCGTCCATAGTTTGCTTGTTGAATAAAGAAACGAAACGCTTTCTTGAAACGTCGCTAAGAAAAAAAAAGATTAAACACTTGTAGGCTTATTTTTCTCCGGAAACTACGTATTGGTTTCACTTCATAAGGTTATCTGTTGTGTCTTCTGTTGGGAATGAACACCATATTCTGGCGTTGTGATCCGTAAACTTACCACTTTGTTATTACAGGTAAAACTCGTGTGGTCACAGTATCTAATAATGTCCTATTAAAGACAAAACTCGTGTGGTCACAGTATCTAATAATGAAATAATCCAGTAGAAGGCACTACTACGTGTACGAATGTCACATAATGATTTTGTACACTAGTTAATAATAGTAATAATTATAAAATTACAACTCATTCTTAATGGATGGAATAACCCAGAGAGTACTGCTACATATACGAATGCCACACTATCATTTAGTACACTAGTTAATAACAGTAATAATTATATAATTACAATTCATTTTTAATGAATGAAATATCACTCGTCGTCTGTATAGGTAGATAATGTTAGTCTAATTTCAGTGGCATTCACTTATACTTAAATTTAACATATTATTTAACTCTCGTTGTGCCACTTTCAACTTAGTTCTATTCTTCAATACTTCAAGTAATTTCCAAATAAGAGCTACCCTAACGGAAGAAGGGGGAACTACGTCGCAAAGCTTCGTTCTGTTATGTTTAAAAGAATTGAATAAAATCATCCGAGTGAAAAAAATTAGGAATTTTAATAAAACGTGTTTTTTTCTGAAAATAATTGGACATGAGGCCTGGGGTAAGCAATGTTTACATGTGAAATTTATAAGATGAAATTAAGTTAACTTTACACCCTAAGCTGGAAAGTGAAAGTTGTAGCTACGAAAGAGAACCCTCCAACCTCAAAAATTGGTAATAAAGCTGGGAATACTTTCTGACCTCACGATATAAATAACAAGTAAGGATTTGAAGTTGAATAAACAATTCCAAGCACGCCTTGAAATCAATTTCTGTTTTCGCAAAGTAAAATTGATAAAGAAACTGGATATAGCAATCCCATTAAACAATCAGTTGTCAACCTTTTCAATAAACTTCTATTGAGTTTGAGTGGTTGTAGTTTGCTCAGTTGTTAGTTTGGAAGTCATAGAAACTTAGACAACAAATTTTTAGAAATCTACACAATGGCATGATTTTTGCTCAAGAACCCTCATCTCAGAAAAATATTACCACAGATATGATCACTGGGGAAAACAATCTTCAATACATGCATCCTTAGCTTAGTCATCTCTACCAACAACAAAATAAAACAAACTGTAACTGACATTTGTAATAAAAAATTAACTAACAAAGTTATCGTTATAAATTATTTATATCCGATAATGAATCTTTCATGCCAAACAGACGTTTTGGAATTGAAACTGTTTGTACTTAAGCACAAACCTACATAAAGGGTATCGATAACCGAATTTTAGAGTTGCAAGTCCTCAGACATACCGTTGCGCCACTGGGGTAAAATGCTAAAAGAATTAGCTGGTTCAAATCGGTGTAATTTATATATATCGATTTTCACATGCTCATTAAACACATATTTTATATTCCGCATGTTCATTAAGTACATAATAGCTTATATACTTTGATATTCCACATATTCGTAAGGAGACGATAGTTTGGGTTTTCGACCTAGTTTTCCTGTTTCATTCTATAAGCTCATCTTATTCCAAAGTAGTAAATATCGTAAAGTATTTAGTTTAGTTTTACTGCTATTGAAACAGAAGCCATTGATTTCGTAACGTCAATATTGAGTTCAAATCCGTTCGAGAGATTAAAAATATTTTTTAGTGTTTCTCCGTGAACCTGTTTACATGATTTGAGACCCGTTTGAAATGTACCACTGATAAGTAGACTCTGAACTGCCATTTCTTATTAAATATATAGGAGAGAGCAAGAGATCTCTTAAATATCTCTTTAATTGGTTAACTGCTATAAAAGATGAAAAGCGTTAGGTGTTTAGGACCGGTTTTCTCCTACAAGTTTCAGGTCTGTGACCTGTACTAAGAATAGTTATTAAAGTTGGCAGTTGCGTGAGGAAATCTGCTTCAAAAATAAAGCCATAACTAAGCCTCTGGCCAGGCTTAGCCCTCACAGAAATGAAGGATGAAGCTCGGCAGTGATTCATCTTTACAGGAAGAATGGGTGGTCATTTATATGATGTGTTAAATTAATTTCACTTTTTAGAAACTACGTTTCTGATATATTACGGTATAACGTAACAAATACGAGTTTAAGTGACATAATGGGCTTTCACAGCTCGCTAGTTACGTAAAAGACAAGTAAAGTAAAGTATTCATCGTTAGATGTAACGTTGAGGTAAAACTATGTTATAATGACATAAAATGCTGGACCATACAACGTGTTTCTAGCATCACTTATTAAGATTTTAATAAAAATGTGTTTCGAAAAATGAAGTTAATTTATTTAAAGCAATTTACCCAGTAAGGTATTCATGCTGTGCCCACAACAGGGATCGACCCCAGAAGTTTTGTGTTGTATGTTTTAAACTTTCACCCGAGCTAAAATAGAGCTAAAGTATAAAGAGAAAACTCAAGATACTAGTTTTAATGGGTAAGAGTCATAGAAACTCAAGATAGTAGTTTTAATGGGTAAGAGTCATAGAAACTCAAGATAGTAGTTTTAATGGGTAAGAGTCATAGAAACTCAAGATAGTAGTTTTAATGGGTAAAAGTTATAGAAACTCAAAATACTAGTTTTAATGAGTAAAAGTCAGAAACTCGATATACTAGTTTTAATAGGTAAGTCATAGAAACTCAAGATACTAGTTTTAATGGGTAAAAGTTATAGAAACTCAAAATATTAATTTTATGGGTAAGAGTTATAGAAACTTAAGATACTAGTTTTAATGGCAGTGATGGAAACTCAAGATACTAGTTTTAATGGGTAAGAGTCATGGAAACTCAAGATACTAGTTTTATGGGTAAAAGTTATAGAAACCCAAACACTGTAAACGTTGGTTAATCTAATATTTTGTTTTCATTTCTTTTTCTCCAGCTACCAACCTGAACTGTTGATTTTGTTAACGATAGTTTACAGGAAAACTATTTTTTCGTTGTTATTTGAAACTAAAATATAACAAATTCTATGACCTATGAATAAACTCTGAATTGTATTCTCTCATCAGATGCATCTCCAATGTTAACTATTTTTGTGATGAAGAGGTAAATGATTATAATTACGTCATTCAGTGATTTCTAAAATCAAGGGTTCGATTCCTCTCGATGGATACAGCACATAGCCCAATGTGGTTTTGCTTTCAAACAACAATACTAACACAGAGAATATAATCACTTGTTATGAATTTTTCCTGCTAATGTTTCAACGTCAATGAACGTCAAAGTGTTAGATAAGGTTATTTTTCAGCGGATCGCGCGTAATTTCTACTTTCATGCATCAGTACAATGGATTCGTTTCTTTAACTAAAGTCAGTCATGATATATTGATAAATATTTCATTTTATCGTGAGAGAAGTGTGACTAGATCAGCAGGAAGTCTAGGTAAGCTATGGGAAAATACGTGGTCTGTTTAGTCATCATCGGTTTATGGGATTATTTCGTTAGCGTATTAACGTTGTAAAAATAGATATTCGTTTCATACGTCATTATTTTGACAGCTCTGTTAAGGTGAGTTTAACGTATCTAATAAATGTATAAGAAATAGGTGAACGTGAAAAAATATCATATCACGTCTTGCACTAAAATATCATATCACGTCTTGCACTGTTTAGTTCTGATCGAGTGAAAAAATTATGAAATTACTTGATACAATTTTAAGACAGTAGATAATTGTTTTCAGAATGGTTAGAGGAAGATATGTAGGCATATAAAACAGAATAGGGTGATATATGTGCGAAGATAAACAAGGAATGTGAAAGATAAATAGAATAAAAATTAGGAAAGTGAATGAAACAGTTATGTGAGAATACATGGAAATTCTGGATTTCAAAAGGGAAAGTTATTGTTCCAGGGAAAATTGTTCAAAGTTTGCTTGCTTTCGACTGTTGTACTCCGCATCTGATGTAAACCAATTTTTAACATTAATACTTAAAATAAACTGCTCTGGCATACTTTGCTCCTTCGATGTAAACCGGTTTCTAGAGTTATTATATATTACCTGGGTTAGCTAATATTCAGGTATTACCTACAGTGTTCCATTTTTATCAGTTGAAGCGCAACTCCAAACTAACTCATATTGAGAAAATGTCTGGAATTATAAACCTAAATTAGTTTTTGTTTTTCCGAGCGATACTCTTTTTGCCCCTGAAATCAATTTAACTTATTACAGGTCAACATAAATTTTATTTTATGAAACACGGTGGTGAAAACGTCTATCTTCTCTCGCTAAACTTGTCACTTGTATAATTGGTAAGGTATTCATGCTGTGCCCACAACAGGGATCGACCCCAGAAGTTTTGTGTTGTATGTTTTAAACTTTCACCCGAGCTAAAATAGAGCTAAAGTATAAAGAGAAAACTCAAGATACTAGTTTTAATGGGTAAGAGTCATAGAAACTCAAGATAGTAGTTTTAATGGGTAAGAGTCATAGAAACTCAAGATAGTAGTTTTAATTGGTAAGAGTCATAGAAAGGATCTCTAAGAAACCTCACCAATTAACAAGGATTTGTGAGAAACCTCACACGTCAGTAAGGATCTCTAAGAAATCTCACCCACTAACAAGGATTTGTAAGAAACCTAACCCATTAGCAAGGATATATGAAAAATCATTAGAATTAGATGTGTGTTTTCTTATAGCAAAACTACATCGAGCTATCTGCTGAGTCCACCAAAGGAAATCGAATCCCTGATTTTAGCATTGGAAATCCGTAGACTTAGCGCTGTACTAGAGAGGGACATTAGAATGAAATAAGAAATGAATAATCGAAGGATTATAATTTTTCAAATATTCTAATGTATACGTTATTTAATTCACATAAGTGAAAATCTGAAGTTAAGTGTATGATCAAATGACTGTATTTGCTTCTAGTGAAGCTTACACGCTCAGAGTTCTGTTGTAACAAGCTCTTACTCCATATTTTATCTTTACGTGAAAATAGTGATTACGTAATATATACCAACTTATGTGTTCTCACTTTGTTTTTGGTGCCATGAGTGCGTTATAAGAGTGACAGTCAAATCCTACTACCAAATCAAGGTAGTCCATAAGTTGACAGTGGTTGCTGTTGGTTAGCTGTCTTACCTTTGTCAGATATATTCAGGGATGGGTGACACAAATAATAGTTTAGTTTTTGAAAATATTCGAAAAGGAATTCTAGACAACTTAGTGAAAAAAATACCTTGATAAAAAGTCATATTTTAGTGTCTTTCTATCCCAATTTCTCTCAAAAACATACAAGTTGATATACTTCTAACCTCTCTTTTCCTACAACTAAAGAACTTCAAAAACATCGTGGTAAAATCACAAAGACATACAACTCTCTCTACAATTTCTAAACAATTTAACAAACTTAAAAACACCCATTTCTAGATTTAATATATTATAGAAACTAGATAAAGTTATGCCTACGAACAATGCAACGTATTTTTAAAAGGAATAAGTAATTCATTATCTTAAATCTTTTAATCACTTTGGATAAATAAGATTTATTATTTTATGTAATAAAAGTTTTATAGCGAGATTTGTTCAGTACTCAGTAAATGATGAGAAAAGGTTTAAGATTCTACCATAAAAAAACGAGAAAGAACATTCAAAGAAACAAAGTTTTTAAAATCCAAGTACAATTATCGATTGTAGAAAAAATGCCAGGAGTTATTATTTTTTATTTCATTAAAACTACATCTAGAGGCACGACAGTAACTCCCGTAGTTAAACAAAATTCTGTAACTATTCACACAGACATACACACAATGAATTGAACACTTGACCAAACTAAGGTTTCGGGATAGCTGTTCTAAGTACTTGAATGCCACCATCCTCGTGTTTTTTAAAGAAATCTAAATGTTAGAAATAAAAGACCAGCTTAATATCTTGTAGATTAACAGAAATTATTGATCAAAAAGTGATAAGCACTTTTCTTATACCAGTTAACAACTGAAAATTTATAGTTAGGAAAGACGTGAACACATCACCTGCCTGAACCGAAGTTATTAATATATATATATATATATTAGTGAAATCTGTTTATCTCCTTAACATGTCATAAAGTTGTTATAATTAGTAACAGTATTGGCTAGAAGATGGCAGCACTATCTACTGAACAATAATATTTTCCTATCGCTTTGATTAAATCCAATTATGGCAAGCTAAATAAATTTATTTATAACTTACAAAAACAGTTTAAGGGTAAAAATAAATACATTGTAATTAAAGTTAAGTTTCTGTTACGGGAACTTGTAATTTAAAATAAAAAGTTGATAAGTGCCTCAAACATAAACTGTAAAATATAACCAAGTTAGATTAAAAGAACTATAAGCATCTAAATGCGACATCTACAGAAAAGAGACAAGTTACAGAATTTTATAACTTTTCTAAAAATTTAATTTAGAAAAAAAAAGTTGTAATACGATTTATAAATAACTAATGTTAAAATGGCTAAGGTAAAACAAATGACATATTCGGAGAAAACTTGGACAAACACACACATGTTTCCACTAGTTCCTTTTATAATGAAAAAGAAGGGATACTTTTTGCCATTATGTTCTTTTTTTCGTAAATAAATTTGATATTACTTTTTACGTATTACATGTTTATACATGTTGGCATTTTATCAATCTGTTTGTACACATTACATAATTTATGGCTATTACATTTATTATAGCTTCAGGCACGTACACAGAATACTGGAAAGATGGTTTCCAATTTGTGAGAATTATATTATATTGGGCAAAGCACAATCAGCGTACAAGCCATGTTAATACAACGAATATCTGGGAAACATGTCCTCTAGAAAAAATTTGTAAAACATGGATACTATGATGTTAAATCTGGAGGCAAGTTTGCACGAACTATAGCTTGAACAATTACACGACAGTTTACGTAAAATCCAGACACATCCAATGAAAAGTTGACAAATCATCATTCCGTTGTGGCAATGCGCGGGGAGTCAAATTTAAATTAACATAAATATGTACTTTTTATTATAATAAAGTTCTGTACTACATGAAGAGTATGTATTGATTGTCAAATTATTTTACTAATTTAAATAATTATGTGTAACAATAGTATATTAGCTATTTCAATAATTTCCTGTCATATACGTACATGTATGCACTATTGAAATATCATGTTTGCATGCTTTACAATAAATAACTTACATACAGTTACTTTGTTCATAACAGGATCGTAATTATTAGGTATTAAAGTTAGAACACTCAATAGTTTTTCCAGTTGTCCCCTGCTGGGACAACGGTAAGTCTACGGATTTACAACGCTAAAATCAAGAGTTCAATTTCTCTCGGTAACACAGCAGATAGTCCCGATGTGGCTTTTCTCTAAGTAAAATAAACACCCCCTGTCTTTAATTAATGTGCCAAGCGTTCACATAAACTTAGTAGCAGCATTTTATTTGCATCACATAAATACGGGGCTCAGCAAAATCCCCTCCAACACAGTGTATTGTACGGTTGTCTATACACAATACATAAATATATATCTAACACTTAGAAAGTACAACTAGTGTAATATTTACGTAATGGTATAATAATTGTGTAATTATGAGCTGTGGATGTACTAAGTTAGAAATTAGGAAAATAATATTAAAATTGTAAAGTAAACAGTTACCTTTGTCATCATAAAAGTTATAGCTTAAAGTATTTTATTTCTAGATAACTCCGATCCAATTCACATAATACATAACTTATCATTTTTATTTAATCTCAGAAAGAGACAAACATATTGCAGTAACATGAGATATATATGTTAACATGATGATACAAGGTACGCCTTCTTTCAAACCAAATCTACAAGGATTTTTAGTCATTGTGAACATCTATATAGAAAATCGATATAATTATACATCTATGTCAACTCCTTTACTTTTTGTCATCATGTACATTTATGTAAAAAAAAAGACATGATAATGGAAACTGTGTCTTTATTAGATCAAATTCTGCTCTTTTTCAAATTTTGAAACAAGAGTACGATAAGTGTTCGTATATCTGTTGTCTTTTGTTAATTTCTTCTAAATCTAGCCATGGATGGAAAATTTCGAATAAGTAGAAATCCATTTCACCAAAGTCCCACAGTGGTTCAGCGGTATGTCTGCGGATTTACAACGCTAAAAATCGGGTTTCGATACCCGTGGTGGGCAGAGCACAGATAGCACATTGTGTAGCTTTGTGCTTAATTCAAAAACAACAACATTTCACCAATTCGTTACTAATACGAACCTGCTTGAAAGATGTCCTTGTTTTACAGTAAATTTTAATTTGATTAATTAAATACAACAGAACACCATTTCACGACTGCTTATTTTGGTTTTCACAGAAATTCTTTGTGCTTAGTACGTTATTCAACAGATTTTATTGACTGCTGTGATATGAGTCATTTAGTTAATTGCTTTTGCGTAGCATTAAGTAGATTGTTACGAGCCAGTTCTCCAAGATCGAAATAGAACGGAACTTGTGCCATTAAATATTAACAGTTTGAAGCTCGAAGCACTTAAACGACACAGTCTTTAAATCTAGCAGATGTCATTCCTATAGATTTGCGATTATGATAAAATATACAATGGACTGTTGAATTATAACTAAATCTGAACGTTACCATGACAACGAATATAGCACTTACTGCAAGTTGTTCGAACAAACAATCAACCGAATTAACTAGGTCTTTTAGAATCAATGTTGGTCAAACGTACCATACAAGGTATCTGTGAAACGCTATTATATTTGTTGAATTAGAGAATACAAAGTTATCGTATTTCGAGTCTACTGTGCACCAATTTCATTTCTGAGTATAATACGTAAAAGAAAAGTGAGAACACAAGTTTACTATAAAGACTGTCCATATAAAAAATGTCTATATAAAAACTGTCCATTGTGTGATTGTTTGTTAGCAACCATCACCAATAAGTGATTACCTCGATTACCGTAAGGTGACCAGAATGTGTCAGATGGTGCACATGGGCTATTTTGTTTTAGTACTTTTGTCCGAGAATAGGAATAAAAACCTAAGTTAGGTCACATTTCCCTTTTCAAAAATACTTTTGACTTTGAAATTTGAAGACACAAGTACATCAGCTAAACGAGGCAATTACTACATTCTATAAAAGAATCAGCATCTAATAAGTTTATTAGGGACTTTACAGAATGAGAAAGGAAAACGTTATCTAACAATAAACGTTTGGAAACTGGATAATAAAGAAAACATTATTATAAACGTACAACATTTTGAACAAGGTTACGTCTCCAAATTTTATTTTCTAAAACGTGAGTTACTCGTCATCAAGTTATCCAACAATGTCCTCTAAACAAATTTTATTTTCTGAAACGTTAGTTACTCGTCATCAAGTTATCCAACAATGTCCTCTAAACAAATTTTATTTTCTGAAACGTGAGTTACTCGTCATCAAGTTATCCAACAATGTCCTCTAAACAAATTTTATTTTCTGAAACGTGAGTTACTCGTCATCAAGTCATCCAACAATGTCCTCTAAACAAATTTTATTTTCTGAAACGTGAGTTACTCGTCATCAAGTTATCCAACAATGTCCTCTAAACAAATTTTAATTTCTTAACTGGTATCATCAGCTTGTAAATATAGTATAAAGTCCATCGTTATAAGAAGCCCAATTTTATCATTTTGACCTGCGGTTCTCCAGGACTAATGAGGTAGATGTAATCCAATTACTTCAATGTATGATTAGGCTTACGTTTGATCTTAAGCAACATAGTAGTTCCGAAAATCAAGTTAGTAGCATCAATGTCACGTATTCTACCAGTTCCCATACTATTGAGTAACAAACAACGCATAATACCAAGAGTATAATCTGTGTAAGTGTGTGTTATACCAAAAATTCCTTCATCTACAGGCTCCCAAGTGTCTACAAATATCGCCACAAAGAGTTACAGACTTCTAAGGTGTCCACACATATCTTCACAGAGTTACAAACTTCTAAGTGTCCATACATATCGCCACAGAGTTACAGACATATCGCTATCAATAGTTACGTGACTGAGTCTGTATAAAGATACCGAAATCGTTGTTTCAATTTTCACTTTAGAGCGAAGACAACTTTAAATTAAAATTTTATTAATGTTCCCACAAATGCCTGCTCACGTGTACCCGGGGTAGATCTTAAATATTTAATATTTTTGTCAACTTTAGTTTTGTTATATTGAACACAAATCTCCCATTTTTAATTAGAGTTTTAGTAGTATGTTTGCTTTCGTGCTCGTTATCTGTGGCTCAGCTGTAAGCTCGAGAGCTTATTATACCTAAACTTAGTGTTCAATACCAGCAGTTAGTATACTGTGTAGCTTTGCCCTTAAAATCAGACTTTACAGACCCATTCAGATATACTCACTTCTGTTAGTTGGGATAAGTGTCAAACAAACTGATAACCGTCAGTAGATAGATTTCACGCACATTTTCAAAAACGTTTAGTTGGAAATATGTCAGTAGAATTAACTGATTATCCTGAACATTTAAGGTTTCATAGCATGATAAAAGTTTGTTGTCCTACGAATCCAAACTGATTAATTTAAGCCTGTTTTTAAGCGCCTTTAAACAAATTACTTGTGATACTTTAGAAGCTAAAATTGACATCGAATATCTAGAAATTAATGAAACTAAAGCCGGAAAGTTTGTTTAGTCTTATTTTATTTACTCCTATCGACTTATGTTGAATAAAGCTACTTTTTACGTCATTTTCTGCCTATCTCAGAACAACTTGCATATATTTACTACATTAAGTTATAATCCTAATATTTATTACACTTGTTTATATATGTAAGAATCTTCGAGATAAAACATAATAAAGCTGTTGTAAGTTTAGTGGCACGTAACTAGCTTTTGTGTGATTAACTTCGTTATATAAGTCCAAACCGAGATAGATAATGAAAATTTCAAAACTAGAATCGTTACTTATAACAATTTCAATCACTAAAAAGCGCTTTAGGTATTTCGATTACCAGATAGAATGTAAAAAAAAACATGCAGATATTTATCTTTGTTAGACACCAACAGTCAGACAATTATTTCTAGGTAACAAGAACTACAAGTACTTACATGAATAGTTAAGTAATAACTGAACACCCATCCTCGTCCCTTTAAACAATTATTACTTAGTAACAAGAATTTTAAGTCCTTACCAAAATAGTTAAGTAATAACTGGACACCCATCCTCGTCCCTTTAAACAATTATTACTTAGTAACAAGAATTTTAAGTCCTTACCAAAATAGTTAAGTAATAACTGAACACCCATCCTCGTCCCTTTAAACAATTATTACTTAGTAACAAGAATTTTAAGTCCTTACCAAAATAGTTAAGTAATAACTGGACACCCATCCTTGACCCTTTAGACAGTTATTAGTAACAAGAACTTTGAGCTCTTACTTAAATAGGTAAGTAATAAATGGACACCCATCCTCGTTCGTTTAGACAGTTATTACTTAGTAACAAGAACATTAAGCCCTTACCTAAATAGTTAAGTAATAACTGGACAACTATCCTCGTCCCTTTAAAGAATTATTAGTTAATAACAAGAACTTTAAGCTCTTACCTCAATAGTTAAGTAATAACTAGACACCCATCCTCGTCCCTTTAGATAGTTATTAGTAACAAGACCTTTGAGCTCTTACCTCAATAGTTAAGTAATAATTAGATAACCATCCTCGTCCCTTTAGACAATTGGCATAATTGGAACTTAGTAACAAGAATTACAAGCACTTACCTCAATAGTTAAGTAGTAATTGGACACCCATCCTCGTCCGTTTAGACAGTTATTACTTAGTAACAAGAACTTTAAGCTCTTATCTAAATAGTTAAGTAATAATTAGACATTCGTCTTCTTTACTTGTCAACCCCGTTTAATTATAAGATGGGCAAGCTGATATATGCCCAACAATCTGAAGTTGGCTCAGTATTCTGTACAAGCACGTTTCAAACACCGACATGATATTTAAGACCAGTGTTTTCATAATTCAGGTATCTTTGAAATACTAGCGTATCATTGAAGATTCCAATGTAAATATAGGGTTGGTACATCATTTATGTAGTAAGAAGTTGGAGTTCTTAATACCAAATGATACAAAGAGTCTAATAACTTCGCAAACTTTATAGCCATCCATACCTTATCTATCTTCTACTAACTTAACGTTATCCGTAAAGAAAATTGTTAATAAGATATATGAGACATCACTGTCTGTGGTAGGTAGGTCAAAGATGGAAAAGTTAAATTCTCGTATTTTATCCAAAATGGCTGACTTCATTCAGCCTTCAATATTGGAGCCTAAATAATATTATTCGAATTTACTTATTTGATGTTAACTTTAGAATCATAAAAAGTAGGGTTAGCTACAATATCTGCATGTGGTTGTAGACGGTGAATGGTAGAACGTGTTGGGACGTTGTGGGTTAAGCACCTAGTGTGTAACCCATGGTTGACCTTCCCTGACATCTACCTTTTTGTTCATTTGCATTTTTAAAACTATATTTACTAAGTAGAATATTCCCAACTCTTTTGGTTGCAAATATTTTTCTTCAACAATCTTACCTTTTGCACTTTATTGGTATGACTTTTAATATTATTTTATTTAGATGCAAAGTGATAAAGCGCTATAACCTGAGAGCTATCGAAAGGTGGACCTTTCTAATTCAGGCGCAAACTGGGAAACGTGGTGTAATCGAATGAGTTATATATAAAGGGGGTTGAGTAACATTGTGAAAGTCATTTGACCATCCAGGAAATGTTTGGTATATTTTTTCCATGTACTATTGCAAGTATCTCATTTCTGGTACAATGTAGTCGATCTTTGGTTTATCTCTGTCAGACATCACTTAACTTCCTTCATTTGTCACTCATTCGAGTGCACCACAATTCCCAGCTTGCACCTAAAGAAGAAGTGTCCACCTTTCAAAAGCACTCGGATTGCAAGATTTTTTTTTATTTGTATCAAAACTTATTGAACCTACGTATTCTTCTAACATCATGAATCTTATATAGGTAGATAGTCATAAACTTATTATAACTTCAAATTATTATGAATGACGGCTTTAAGTTTGAACTATAAACAAAATACATCGGCTTGGTTTGATAGACGGGACTGATTTATATACAGCTGATAAAACTTATAGTACTAGACCTGTTTTGTTTATATATGTATATATACTTAACGATGTGATATGAAAGACCACAGTCAAAGAAACATTTCAACGTTTCGATAACCTCAGATTATCTGTTGAAGGTTCATATACCGAAACGACCTTCTTTCTTACATTATTTGCTTGGAAAACGCTTCATCGATTGTTTTGATAATTAGCTATCAACATTTTAATTAAACATTCATTTATTTAGAATATTTATTATATATGAAATATAGAATAGTGAGTATATTACTATTAATAGATTTATTAATGTATTTTCCAATCATATATTGATTATTTTTGGCAGAAAAATAATATTTGCGTCATTCAAGTAAACGATGAAACAGTGACAAAATATGAATACAACGGATAATGAGAAAACTCTGAAGAATCACATAGTTTTGTTGGTTCACACTTTGTTGTTGTAAGGATTAGTGTTCAAGGCAATGAGATAAAATTCGGCATACGATGCAGTCGTATCTCTTTAGTTCAGAATACACCACATGGCAGGGCCAAGCGTGTTAAGGCGTGCGACTCGTAATCTGAGGGTCGCGGATTCGCATCCCGGTCGCGCTAAACATGCTCGCCCTTTCAGGCGTGGGGGCGTTATAATGTGACGGTCAATCCCACTATTTGTTGGTAAAAGAGAAGCCCAAGAGTTGGCGGTGGGTGGTGATGACTAGCTGCCTTCCCTCTAGTCTTACACTGCTAAATTAGGGACGGCTAGCACAGATAGCCCTCGAGTAGCTTTGTGCGAAATTCAAAAACAAACAAATAAACAAACACCACATGGCCATTTCTCTCCACTTCAGATCGCACTATCAGTCTCTTCAATTCAGGCTAGACCACACAGCCATATCTCTCCAGTTTAGACAAGACCACACGGCGATATATATCCAGTTCAGATCACACTGTAATATCTCTTCAATTCAGGTTAGGCCTCACGGCCATATATCTTCGGGTCAGACTTAACCAAACAGCTATATTTCTCAATTACAGACGCAACCATATCTCTCCAATTCATACGAGATCACACAGTCATATTTCTTCAGCCCAGAGGAGACCACACAGTCATATCTCTTCATTTCAAACCCTCTGTATATCTTTAGTTCAGTCTAAACGATACTGCTGTACCTCTTCAGTTCTCAACCAACGATACAGAGATATCGCTTGACTTCAAACAAGACTATAACTTACTACCATTCAGCCTCCTGTTACTTACTAGTGAATTCTGTGGTCACTGCTATTATAGAGGAGATGTACCTCTATGGCCATTCATTAAACATCGAGTACAGTGTGCCACAGAGACGTGGAATTTATTGTTTAAAATGAACAAATATGTTGTAGTATTGCAATCTGTATTAGATAACAATACACATCAGTTAAATGTTAGAAACATTCGGTAAAAATAAAATGTACATATATAACAATACATGTTAGTTAAATGTTACAAAGGTTTGACAGAATTATATTGTTAATGAGGTAACAATACACATTGGTTAAATATTAGAAACATTTGATATATATATTAGAAAATATTACAGATAGATAGTCATTCATGGATTCATTTTTGTTTTCGTCTTTAATGACATTATACAGTAAGCACAAGAAAAATTCAACATTCAAAACACCTGTTGGTTAAAACATCTGGTAATATCTCCTCGAATATATACATATATTTCTAAATGGTTTTCCATGAAATTCCCGATGAAAAGTGTTTTGTTTATTAACTAATGAGTTGGTGCTCTATGCTCTACAGAAAACTGAACTGCCCACAACTCTTATAAGCCTTTCATTCTCTCGTTTGTTTTTACTGATTGCAATACCAATAATATTTTATATGTAAAACTTTGGTAAAAAACTATACACTGGATTAAATTGACAAAATACGTTAACTGCTAGATTGCTACAGAACTGTGAGGAAGACAACCTGCCAAACCGGATATAATTAACATCTGTGGAGCTACTGGATGCCTTACCTCCACCCCTTATAACATTATTTTTTTTATATTCAAGACTTTCTAAATCCAATTAAGTTTTCTGTGGAAGCTACTTCAATATTCATTCCAGACACGTAGAGCCCTAGCGGAAAATGACATATTCAGTTGGTTCATTTTTGCCTCATTTATTATTTAATATTAGTGTAATTAAATAAGACACAAATGAAAAAAGAACAAATATCCGTAAACTTAAGTGAAACAGGATATTTATAAAATCACTACTACGAAATAACTCCCAAATTCCTCACAAAAATAAAGTCATATTTCTCATTCTAAATAGTTAGATTATTTTTTTTTAATATTCTGAGTTAATTATTAATTGATTAGATGGTGAAATAATGAACTACATAAGACTAAACCACTGGAATAATGGTGAGCGAGCTAAAAACCTCTAGCTTCGGAAATGTTTTATAAAAAAAAAGACATTTGCAGTCTGACTCATTTGTATCAGTTAAAGTACGTCGTATAATAATAACTCGTTAGTATCCGTTAAAGTACGTCATATAATAATAACTCATTAGTATCCGTTAAAGTACGTCATATAATAATAACTCATTAGTATCCATTAAACTACGTCATATAATAATAACTCATTAGTATCTGTAAAATTACGTTACCCAGTCCAGCTCATTAGTATCCGTTAAAGTTCGTCAGATAATAATAACTCATTAGTATCTGTAAAATTACGTCACCCAGTCCAGCTCATTAGTATCCGTTAAAGTTTGTCAGACAATAATAACTCATTAGTATCCGTTAAAGTACGTCAGACAATAACAACTCATTAGTATCCGTCACATAATTCTAACATTTCTTTACAGCATCTTCTTTAACTTGGTAGAAACTTAAATGTTGATGGTTGAGATAAAAATTCAGTAAAAACGTTCACCTAAGATAAAAACAAACTCTTATTTTGTGGATGTCGAGGAAAATTTAAATATTATAATAAATAAAAGTGTAAGTTCTATAAAACATGAGATAATGTTAAGAACATGTCACAATCCTTCTAGATACAGTAGATACGATGTACTGGAAACAAAAACCTTCAAGTTCGAAGAGGGATAAACAAACATTCAAGTCTCTTCGGTTGTAAGGTGTTTTTAATAACCTTATTTGGAATACTTACCTATAACAAACCTGAAACATAAGAATGAGATACAGTAAAGTGACAGATCTTAGAAGTCTCTCTTTATGAAGCCATTATTTTTAATGTTTACAAACTTTGTTTGTTTGTTTGTTTTTGAATTTCGCACAAAGCTACTCGAGGGCTATCTGTGCTAGCCGTCCCTAATTTAGCAGTGTAAGACTAGAGGGAAGGCAGCTAGTCATCACCACCCACCGCCAACTCTTGGGCTACTCTTTTACCAACGAATAGTGGGATTGACTGTAACATTATAACGCCCCCACGGCTGAAAGGGCGAGCATGTTTGGCGCGACGGGGATGTGAACCCGCTTCCCTCAGATTACGAGTCGCACGCCTTAACGCGATTGGCCATGCCGAGCCGTTTACAAACTACAAACACGTATAAACATACAACAATAATAGAAACCAATAGTGTAGTTCAGCGCCCTGTGATAGTTTTTGCAGTCGCCGCTTTATTTTGATTGCTGTCAAAACGGGGTAAATCGGAATTGCTGTCAGATTAGTTTCAACCCGTTGTCAGGATATATAAATTATTCCATCCAATGGCAAGATAAAAGTCATCCTTGTAGAAACAAGAGATTTACAACGGGAGTAGTATCTACTCACGAGATAAGCATTTACAATTAATGAACCCGTCTTCTTTATAAATAAGATGTCTCCTTCACAAGATATCCGAGACACAGCACAACGTGCTAAGAATGGAATGACAAAACTAGCTGCCTCTCGCCCTGCGGGGAAGGGAATCCTTGCATGCTTTCATCTTAAGTTCTTATCAATGACGTTCGTCATTAGCCGTTTCAAAGGGCGAAAGTCAGGGTGCGGCCATCCACGTTAGGATCAAACAAGTAATGTTGACGAATAGAAACAGCTTCGTCTTATTGGGTTTCACCTATCGATCTGCGCTTTGACCCATTACTACTGAAAGTGAGAAGCACAGCGAAGCGTGCAGCCCGAGGTTATCTGTATCTTTTTGTGGACGCATGTTTTCAAGATGGATTCACGAGATTTTTATCCACTAACTTCTTTCTAATGCTCTGACAAATACAATCAGTTTCGGTCAAAATGGCAGCGTTGTATAAATCGTCTAAGACAACCATTTCAGATGTTGTCAGCAAATACTTCAATTATAGTCTAGACCCTGATTAACTCCCTAATAAAACTGGAAGTTTTAAATATATACTTCGAAAGGATAATTCTAAAAGCTTTAAAGTAGAAGATTAAGGAAATTCTGATTATAATAAAGGTTTGTTTGTTCGAGAGCTATCTACGCTAGCTGTCCCTAATTCAGCAGTGACAAAACAGAGAGGAGGCAACTAGTCATCGCCACCTTCCGCCAACTCTTGGGCTTCTCTTTCACCAACGAATTAGGTGGATTGATCACACATTATAACGCTCCCACAGTACTCGCGACTGACAGCTTGCGAGTTGAGTGCCCTGACCACTAGGCCGTGGTTCAGAAAAACAACAACAAAAATCCACAAAAGAAACATAGTCCAAAACATAGTCCAAACATAGTCCATATTACATAGTCCATATTTGTTTTCCAACCCAAATCTGAAATTTATTATTCCCCTATCTGTCATACCCGTCAATCAGTAAATCATGTATAATAAATAGTATTTACTCCTTTGTTAATTAATTTAGTATATAAAATATAATCAAAAGTAGCCGACTTTTTAATAGAATCTATGCAATAATAATAAAATAATAAATACCATACGTGTCTATAGTCATATTTTCCAATTGTCTGTTGATTAGTTAAGGAAATTATTGGTTAACACCGTGGTGGTTGCTGTTGTTTTTATGAAATCATCCATCAGTGTAATCTCAGTATAACATGTAACACACTAGAAATATTCCAAAAGTTTGACAGTTTATTTTTGGAATAATTATAACTGTTAACCTTTCCTTGTCAAACAAAGACGAAACTCAAACATACTTCGCTTCCAGGCCATTATCCTATGATTCAGGACGACACTAGAAGGACACAATCACGACAAAGAGTCACTACACATCCTCATTACAGACTTCAATATTATCTGCTCCAGAACAACAACAGGTAAATTCCTCTCTTCACACAAGTAGTAGAAAGTCACACTGAAGTCCGAACATCGACGATCATTGCGACATCTTTTAAATAATAACGGTTTATTACGTGCTCTCGACACATCTCACGCGTGAATTCTACATCATTAGAACATAATTGGCTGTTCCCTTAACAGCAAATGAAGTTTTTGTACAAAAAGGATTGAATCACGTGATGCGCATCACAAAACTGTGGAATCATTCTCGACATAAACTGAAATTGTCTTGCACGCCGGAACACTTCTAACACAGTCCTCAACAAACTGAGCTCACACGGAGTGCAGTTCTCTGCAAAAAGTTAAATGCCATGACCACGTTTGTAAGTAAAATGTTTTCCATACATTAATTTCAACGATATACTCTTCCTAGCCTTGAAGGACTGCTGTCTTTAGCTTAGATCACATTGAACGATGTTCTCTGCCTAGTTATCAAGGATTACTGACTTTAGTTTAGATCACGTTGAACAATATTCTCAGCCAAGCTCTCAAGGACTGCTGTCTTTAACTTTGATCATATTGAACGATGTTTTCTGCTTAGCACTCCAGGACTACTGTCTCAATTTTGTATCAAATTGAACAATATTCTCAGCCAAGCCTTCAAAGACTGCTGTCTTTAGCTTATATCATATTGGACTATATTCTCTGCTCAGACATCAAGGAGTGCTGTCTTTAGTTTAGATCACATTCAACGATGTTCTCTGCCTAGCCATCAAGAATCGCTGTCTTCAGTTAAGATCAAAATGAGATATAACATCTGCCTAGCCCTCAAAAACCAGTTTTTAGTTTAGATCAAATTGAACGATGTTCTTTGAATAGCCCTCAAGGACTGCAGTTTTTAGTTTAGATCACAATGAACGATGTTCTCTGTACGATTCTCTAGGTTTTCTATTTCATATGACATCAGATTAAAAGCAACACTATTCATATCTAGGATCAGTTGGAACTTTAATCTGATTGTATCATCTCATATATTACGAACTGAAAACCTTAAAGCAAAAACAATAAATATCTAAATGAAATGTTTGTGAATTTTATCTTCAGTTTCTATACTACTCACCTGTTTTATTTTAGAAACGAACAAGACTGATTTTGCGAAGATTTCGTGAGTGAGTAAGTGGTAACAAGTTGACACCTGCTTTACGTTTCTATTGTACTTATAAATCGTATACTACATAAACTTTGATGTAACCCATTTACATTTATTTTACATTTTAGTAGAAATTACATATGAAACATTTTTTTGTTTACTTAGTTTTTAGAAGACTGTATACTCAGGGAACTTTGTGACAATCTATTCATTGTCAGTATCTTACTCCTATAATTATCCATTTAAGTGAGTTTGAGGTTTCAAAGCCAGAAGAAGTAAATTATTGTTTTTTTGTGACCTCTTGACCACAAAGAGAGAGGAACTAACACTTAGGGGAGAGAGTTTACCGTTCAATAAATACTTCAAACATCTACAGCGACACCACTGTGTAAATCCGTGAACTTTACTTTGTTTGTTTACTAAAAGGTTCATTCTTCTTGTCAAAAAGAATCTTTACTCGAAAACTATCTGTATTAAACACCAATGACCAAGGTTGACGTCTATCAATAACCAGTAACAAACAAAAAGAAACGAATAGCATAAGCAATAACCAAAACATTCGTCAGAGACCAAGACAGAGGAAAATTAGACAAAACAATACCAATAACGAAAACATACACCAATACCCATATAACGTTTGTAACCACGATAATTATCAATAACCAGTCAGTAACAAAGAAAAAAAAATCAAAAACAGTGGCCAGAGCTAACATCAATAACCACCACAAGCACTCTAAGCAAAGAATAAAGTCACTGAGTAAAACAAATGTTAAGTGCAAATGTATGTGCAATCCATTTGACGTGAAGAATACTACAAACACTAAATTTTTACTGCACCTGTGCTCAGATGTATTTAATGTGTTATAAGATACACGAATACGATAGACATTTAATCAATAATAAAGTGTGTAATTTTAAAGTGGAAGGAAGTCGGGAAAAATGGAATATTATTCGATTTTGTGAAATATGAAATATACCTCACAACTCTCTGTTTCTTGACATATATTTATATATTACACAGCTATATCTATATTTTACATAACGTATCTATTTAAAAATACGTAGGTTTCGGTGTTAAAATACGCCCTATTTTCATAAATTATTTTTTTAACGCTTGGGGTTGATTTATTTGGCCCGGCATGGCCACTGGGTTAATCTGAGTCGCGGGTTTGAATTCCCGTCGCACCAAACATACTGGCCCTTTCAGCCGTGGGGGCGTTATAAGGTGACAGTTGGTAAAAAGAGTAGCCCAAGAGTTGGCGGTGAGTGATGATGACTAGTTGCCTTCCATCTAGTATTACACTGCTAAATTAGGGATGGCAAGCGCAGATAGCCCTCGTTTAGTTTTGCGCGGAATTCAACATCAAATTTTGTTTTATTTAAACTCGTATCTTTTCTATCCATATAGTTATTAAAATATCACAAATTTAAGTGCTTGCATTGGTTGTTGAAGCGAATATTACACATAAATGTCCGTATAAACTTATAAGAACCGATGCGATATAAGTTGTTTTTTACTCAAAAATTACAGATGGACTTATAAGACACATTCTTATATGCTAATCGTGCACCTTTTTTTGTTGTTATAAGATCTCTTGTAATACATAAGTTACACAAACATGTCTTTGTTTGTTTTAAGCGCAAATTTCTAGTGTGCACTATATGTAATGTGTCCATCGCAAAAATCAAACTTTTTACGGGGTTTTACGATTATAAGCTCACAAAAACCTACAGTCATCGGAGCAGAGAGGGCAAACACGAAATAAGAACAGTAATAAATAGCATTCATCACCGTTTGAATCTAATTTTACACATAAAAGTAATTCTTTTCTAATTTATGAGCGCTCAAGCTAACCGCTAAGCCTCAGGGGTCACTAATAAATAAAACTGATAAAATAGAAAAAACTTAGAAACTAAATATCGCACTCTTCATGAAGCTGTTTCTTTAATCTTATAGCATTCTTATTCTGACAAGATAAAATTTAAAGGACTTATCATGTGTGAAATGCAGTATATAACAAGTTTTTCAACTAAAAAAATTTTCAAGATTTATTACCGAATAGATTGATAAGTGCTGCCATCTAGTTATGACGTTTAGTTAAACTATATTTCAGAAGTGGGAATTGTTTTGTTTCAAACGATTTCCCTGAAAATTCGAAGCAACATAGGACCATAAAGACATTTAAAAAAATGCAAATGAATGTAGAGCGTTGCCTCAATATCAGAATTAATTCTAATCTAAGTTTTGTTACAAATAAATAATAATATCTCATTGCTGACATCGTACCAAAGAAATCGACGATAAGAATGCTTATTTGAAGAAGAGTTTGTTTTGTTTTTGTTTTTGAATTTCGCACAAAGCTACTCGAGGGCTATCTGCACTAGCCGTCCTTAATTTAGCAGTGTAAGATTAGAGGGAAGGCAGCTAGTCATCGCCACCCACCCCCAACTGTTGAGCTACTCTTTTACCAACGAATAGTGGGATTGACCGTCATATTATAACGCCCCCACGGCTGAAAGGGCGAGCATGTTTGGTGCGACCGGGATTCGAACCCGCGACCCTCGAATTACGAGTCGAACGCCTTAACACGCTTGGCGCTGCCGGGCCTTTGAAGGAAAGATTGTTTGGTATATCTTACCTAAATCTTAAAGTAAAATAAATATATATATATAATTACTTAAAAGAGTTAATGATGCTAAATTATAAGCTTTTCATCTTCTTTGGTTATATTTAAATTTTCGCATCTTCAATATGTACAATGCTAAAACAGGGTTTCGATGCCCTTTGTGGGCAAAGCACAAATAGCCCATTGTGCGGTTTTGTGATTCAATTCAAACAAACAAAATCAGTGCGTATAGACCAGAAACGGCATTAATATTGGTGATATTATTTTAATAAATTGTGCTTGTTTTAAATACAAACCCATGTAGTAAACTGGTGTCAGTAATACAGGATATTGAAGTACAGAGTGCACTTAACATGTATTTACACCTGTTTACATCGAATGTCGTTTAAAATTTTAGAACATAAGGATTATGCGATAACAGTTTAAAAACTTTGACTGCTTATGATTCTTGTATTCTAACAGGTCAGATACCGTGGTGGTGCTTCAACAGATACATTTGGTGCTGACGTTTAGACAAGTCAAACATGGTGTCATTGTTCAATTGCTTAGATATTGTGCTGACGTTTAGACAGGTCACACATGGCACTGATATTTCAACATAGATACGACACTAGTGTTTCAAGGTCAAGTATGGTGCAGGTGTTTAGAGAGGTCACACATGGCACTGATATTTCAACATAGATACGACACTAGTGTTTCAAGATAAGGTATGGTGCAGGTGTTTAGACAGATCACATCTAGTGCCGATATTTTAACAAATTAGGTAAGTTACTGGTGTTTCAAGATAAGGTATGGTGCAGGTGTTTAGACAGATCACATCTAGTGCCGATATTTTAACAAATTAGGTAAGTTGCTAGTGTTTCAAGATAAAGTATGGTGCAGGTGTTTAGACAGGTCACATCTGGTGCCGATATTTTAAAAATTAGGTAAGTTACTAGTGTTTCAAGGTCAGGTATGGTGCAGGTGTTTTGACAGGTCACATCTAGTGCCGATATTTTAACAAATTAGGTAAGTTACTAGTGTTTCAAGATCAGGTATGGTGCAGATATTTAGATAGGTCAGTTATTGTGATTATATTAACATTTCTTCACACAATTGAAAATGTGTAAATGAATTTTGTAACCCTGTTCCAGTTGTATCATAACAATCTGCTCTTTAGCACTTCAGACTTGAAATTGAAGCTTCCTGTTTATGATTCTTCATTTAGTGCTTTACTTCATTATATATTTTTATCAGTTTATTTAGTGTTTTTAAACATATAATCCATCTAATTACATACACTGTATATAAGTCATATGTATTTCATATGCTTGAATACATGTGTATTTCGGGTGTTTATAGAAAGAGGTACAAAAATATATTTTAAAGATTAGATGAGTCGTAAGAGAATGTCTTCAATTACTTATTTCATTCTTGGTCAACAAACGTATTATAGGCACATTAAAATCAAGCGAAAGGATCATTGTTATATTCTCTAAGTAATATTGTAAAATTGTGATATTAAATGAAATAAAATATTGGAACTATATTGTTGTATTCTCTGTGGAAGTCAACAAATGGGATGAAATTGTTTAAAATAAGTTAAATTAATGCATTAATCTACGTGTGACAGAAACATAAAACCCTCAAAGTCCCGCGTGAAGATAAATAACGTATGAAGAACAGCATAATAATTGTTAAAACTGCTGAGAAAATAGATAAATCCTTGAAATATATGTAAAGGAACGTTTATCTATTATTACAAAAAAATATAATATAAAAAAATAATATTTTAATACTTACCACGAGAAGATCCGACTCTACGGTTTTGGCAACTTTATTGAAAGCTAGGGTTTTCTTATTCGGTTAATTCTGATTCTGTATTATTTAGTTTCAACTATCGTTACTAGATGGCGTTTTCTATCAATAAAGTGCAGTCAAATTTGTTGAGTTTCGGTCACTTGTGATTGTATCATTTATACGTTCTTATACATAACGTCTTTCAGTCTTCTTTGCCCACTTCTCTGTATGAGCTCTGGACTTCGCTTGTACACAGTTGTCCGTACGCACCTAACGACGTTGAGTTCTGCGCCGAGGGTGAACCTGCACAGGTAATAAAAGTTTGTTTTCGATAATAATTTCGATTCGTCGCCTAACCACGTCGAGGAAGCTTGAAATAATTACCTACTGCAACAATGGCCACGCAAAGCAATCTTCATTCGCTTTCCAGGGTAGTTATGCCCACGCTGATTGGATGTTTTTAAGATGGTGACATATTCAGCTGAGACTTAATGAGCACTGCTCAGAACTGGTAGGCGGAGCTTGTGCGACTTTACTACAAATCATGGCCGAGCACGTGCTACTACCTCTCACTAACAAATCATGCGTTTTCCTGCACAAAGCACACGTTGACTGTAACATCAATGACACCAGAACCACAAAGCTACTTGTTCACATGAGCACCCATGGGAGACTTGACGCGCCTCCTACTAAAACCTGTTTAAGAACAAACATGTCAGACTAAGTCATAGCGAAGTGTCGGTCGCAACCAACACATAGGACCTTCTCTCATGTGAATGGCACAACGTTAAACAACAACAAAAAAGATGTTATATATCACTAGGCATGATGCTGTGTTTCTTTATATTATTTAGTAAAACGTGTCAAATTACACATGAGTTACATGAAACATGTTGGATCATGCGACAGTTTCTAGACCAGAAGAAAGCAGAATGTTACGAGTTACTTAATTGATATGTTCAGAAATCTTACGAGTTTCTTCAGTTCCTCCCCTAATATAATATAACACGAGTTATAGTTTCATGTATCATCTAGGAAGTCTGGAAATATTTTCACGACACAGACATTTCGGTGTACACCAACTGTAACACACTTGTATATACCACACTGTTACTCTTGAACAAAGTGCTGTCAGTAGTTCACATTGTTATATGCAGTATGAAGACACTCATAAACTGAGGAATATTTTAATATGCAGACGATTGGTCGTTTAACACTAATTTTTAATGATAAAGTACAATATCTAAGATATTAAGACGAGATGCTACATGTGATTCAGGACTTTAAAAAATACTCGTTTATAATTATATTGATAGTAGAGACAAAAGTTTAGGTTGTCATTTTGTTTCTAGAGTCGCATGGAAAAATAAAAATACAGTTACTTATTGTATCTAGTGGACACTGTGATTTTAGTATTCTTACTTTGTCAGTAAACATTAACAAATACACTGACGTATTGTATCTAGTGGACACTATGATTTTAGTATTCTTACTTTGTCAGTAAACATTAACAACATATCAATTACTTATAGCTTCCTCTTGGCTTATGTAGTTGTGGTTATTATCGAGGACACCTTACTAAAGTTTGTGATTCTTTACAGAGTGTAGACAACCATTCTGTAGCTTTACAGTAAAACATCAACACCTACGACAGGTGTAGACACTTCTACTGAAACCACATAAAACCGGACATAAACTTTCTTTAATTTGGAGTTCGAAATACGTTGACTTTTATTGCTGTTCTGAAGCATACATTGAAACATCATGAAGCGTCTGTTTCTTGTTTTTTGAAGAACTTGTTATGTAGTTCAGTGTTTCAATATGACGAAACAAAACTATTACAGGCGTTTTACATTCTTGATTCTTATATTAAAAAAACTGTGTGAGAGGTGAACAGGTGTAAAAGAAAACGATTATTTTAAGATGTGGTAATTTGGTGAAGTCTTTCTTCATTGGTAGAACTATGATGTATCAACTAATGAAGTCTTTCTTCATTGGTAGAACTAGGATGTATTAACTAATGAAGTCTTTCTTCATTGATAAAGCTAGGATATATCAACTAATGAAGTCTTTTCTCATTGGTAGAGCTAGGATATATCAACTAATGAAGTCTTTCCTCATTGGTAGAGCTAGAATGTGGCAACTGTTGAAGTCTTTCCTCATTGGTAGAACTAGGATGTGGCAACTGTTGAAGTCCTTCCTCATTGGTAGAGGACTAGATTCATAATAAGAAATTAAAATGAAAACGTGCGGGCAAAGTGTTGTTCCTATTCCTTTGAAACGCATATGAAGAAAGTCTTCGTCGCGTGTCATGGGCGTGTGCAGCACGAGGTACAACGCGACCAGCTGGATAGACAACAACGATAAGGTCACGTTGAATTAAACCACAGTTTCTTAAAGAAACTATAAATGTTATACTTAGTAGTTTAATAGTGATGACACTGTAGTTTTTTTAAGAAATCTGGTTTGATTTAACATGTTTCAAATAATTTCACAATCCTTGGAAGAATGTGCACTGACTACAAAGAAATAATAAAAAAAAATACATCAAGAACAGCACATTTCTAAATTCCAATTTGATAATACGTAACTGTAATACGAAGTGAAACTTAAAAAGTTGAGTGGTTTGTAATACAACAGTAGCAACTACTCTCAAAGGTTTAGTATTCTTGTTTGATACATAAAGAGTAGGTCGTATTAAAGTGTGTATTAAAATGATTTAAAAAAAGAGTCCAAAACACTGACTATTTATAAAAACAACTAAAGTGAAATTTAAAACAGTTTCCACGAAATCAGACGTAATGATCCGAAACGAGATATTGAAATCATTTTCCAGAATATCCATAAACCAGATATATTATAACCTGAGATCAGAATATCCATAAACGAGATAATTATAACCTGAGATCAAAATATCCATATACCAGACAATTATAACCTGAGATCGGAATATACATACAGCAGATAATTATAACCTGAGATCAGAATATCCATATACCAGATAATTATAACCTGAGATCAGAATATCCATATATCAGATAATTATAACCTGAGATTGGAATATCCATAAACCAGATAATTATAACCTGAGATCAAAATATCCATATACCAGATAATTATAACCTGTGATCAGGATATTCATATACCAAACACTTATAACCTGAAATCGGAATATCCATATACCAGATAATTATAACCTGTGATCAGAATATTCATATACCAGACAATTATAACCTGAAATCGGAATATCCATACACCAGATAATTATAACCTGAGAGCAGAATATCCATATACCAGATAATTATAACCTGAGATTAAAATTCATTCTGAGGTCCCTAACATGAAAATATAAAACATAAAGAATACAGAACATAACTTGTACGAAACTGTGTTTCTAATACAAGGATTGGTTACAAAATCTGATGTATCTAACGCTTGTACACTCATCAACTTAATGAGTTGTAATAAAATATGTTGTTTTCTCAATTGCACACAAAGCTACACAAGGGCTCTCTGCGCTGCCGTCTCTAATTTAGCAGTAAGGCTAGAGTACTCACAGAAACACTCATATGTTTTTAATATAAAACAAATCACCACAATAACACTCCTATACATTTAATATAAAACAAATATTCCCAGAAAAACTTTTATATTTTTAATATGAAAGAAGCACCCACAGAAACAGTTATATATTTTTAATGTAACACAACTACACATAAGAGCACTCATATATTTTTCATAAGAAAGAAGTACCCATAGAAACACTCATATATTTTTAATTTCAAACTAGTACTATTTTTGAAATAAAACAAGTACTCAGAGAAACACTAATATATTTTTAATATAGTAGAACCACTCATAAAGAAACGCATATATTTTTAATACAAAACAAGTACCCACAAAAACTGTGATATATATTTAATATAAAAGAATTACACATAGAAACATTCATATATTCTCAATATAAATCAAGTACCCTCAAAAACATTCAGATATTTTAAATATGAAACAAGTATTCACAAAACACTCATACATTTTAAATATTAAACAGGTTTCTACAGAAACACTCATATATTTAAGTATAAAACAAATAATCACAAAAACGCTCATATTTTTAATATGAAATAAGTAAATTCTGAAACACTCATATATTGTTTATACGAAAGAAATACTAACAGAAACACTCACATATTTAATACAAAACAAGTACCCACAAAATACACCTATTTTTAAAATGAAATAGGTACCCAAAGAAAAACTCGTATATTGTTTATAAGAAAACGTATTCACAGAAGCAGTCATATATTTTTAATATAAAACAAGTAGTCACACAAACACTCATATATTTATAATATAAAACAACTACCCATAGAAACACACATATATTTTTATTATGAAATAAATACCTAAATAATTTTTTGTTTGTTTTTGAATTGCACGCAAAGCTACACAAGGGCTCTCTGCGCTGCCGTCTCGAATTTAGCAGTAAGGCTAGAGTACTTACAGAAACACTCATATGTTTTTAATATAAAACAAATCACCACAACAACACTCCTATACATTTAATATAAAACAAATATTCCCAGAAAAACTCATATTTTTAATATGAAAGAAGCACCCACAGAAACAGTTATATATTTTTAATGTAACACAACTACACACAGGAGCACTCATATTTTTCATATGACAGAAGTACCCACAGAAACACTAATATATTTTTAATAGAAAACATATACCCGCAGGAGCACTCATCTATTTTTAATATAGAACAAGCATTCAAAGAAACACTCATATATTTTTAATATAAAAGAACCACTCACAGAGAAAGTCATATATTTTAAATACAAAACAAATACCCACAGAAACACTCATATATTTTTAATATAAAACAAATACTTACAGAAATACTCATACATTTTTAATATAAACAAATACTCACAGAAACACTCATATATTTTTAATATAAAAGAACCACTCACAGAGAAAGTCATATATTTTAAATACAAAACAAATACCCACAGAAACACTCATACATTTTTAATATAAACAAATACTCACAGAAACACTCGTATATTTTTAAAATAAAAGAAATATCCACAGAAACACTACTATATTTTTAATATTAAACTAATACCATAGAGACACTCATATATTTTTCATTTTAAGAATGAAGATGTATGTATAATAAGTTTAACGAAGTATTGAATGTATGAATAAGTAACGTAAATCTCTGGACACAGAAGTATAGTGCTTACTTGGTGTGTTAACGTAAATCTCTGGACACAGAAGTATAGTGCTTACTTGGTGTGTTAACGTAAATCTCTGGACACAGAAGTATAGTGCTTACTTGGTGTGTTAACGTAAATCTCTGGACACAGAAGTATAGTGCTTACTTGGTGTGTGTTAACGTAAAGAAGTATCTTACTGGACACAGAAGTATAGTGCTTACTTGGTGTGTTAACGTAAATCTCTGGACACAGAAGTATAGTGCTTACTTGGTGTGTTAAAATCGGACACAGTATAGTAAACTATAGTGCTTACTTGGTGTGTTAACGTGGACACAGAAGTATAGTGCTTACTTGGTGTGTTAACGTAAATCTCTGGACACAGAAGTATAGTGCTTACTTGGTGTGTTAACGTAAATCTCTGGACACAGAAGTATAGTGCTTACTTGGTGTGTTAACGTAATCTCTGGACACAGAAGTATAGTGCTTACTTGTAAACACAGAAGTATAGTGCTCTGGACACAGAAGTATAGTGCTTACTTGGTGTGTTAACGTAAATCTCTGGACACAGAAGTATAGTGCTTACTTGGTGTGTTATTTTCGTAATACGTTCTAATAACCTTTGTACCTTAAATTGAGATATTTCCTCTATTGGTCAGTAATACGTTTTAGCTTCTTTGATGTATCTCATGAACATAGAGTTTATATCTTGAAGTGTGTTATTGGAATTTAAAACTATCATTTACGTCGCAAAGTGCAGGTGATCAATTTAATTGTAATTAGTGGTTATAACATGTTGATTAACATAACAAACTTTATTATTTATACATGATGACGATAAAAATATTGTATTCTTAATATGACACTGTATTTTATTAGTACAAATGAATTTGCAATCATAATGTGTAATGTCAGCTAGATGTTAAGTATTAGTTAAGATAATATTGTTCAAAATAAAAATAATGAATTTTATTTAATTATGTTAATGAAGAACGGTTCATAATTGTATTGATGTATAAGTTCATTGTCCATAAGAATGTATTTCCCGATTTTCCGGTGAGTTCAGGGGTTAGCATCACTAAAATGCGGAGTTCGATTCCTGAGATGAGCAAATTGCAACGAGCTTATTGTCTGCTTCTTCACTAAACAAATAACAACAAAAACATTATTTTTCTATAAACTAATAAATTTTGTTGTGCATTATCGGCCCACGGTATGTTTACAGATTACAACTTAAACATCCTGGGCTCGATTACCGGTGGTTGCAGCAGACAGCCCAAAGTAGCTTTCCTTCTAACAACAGTACATCACTAGAGTTATACCCTTATAATGGTGTATATCTCACTTCACATAGGCATATATTATAAAGGAGCCGTGTGTTTTAAAATAGATGTATATCATAGTGTAATATCAATATTTGAATATTTTTTTCTATCTGTGTAACACAAATAACCAGACGAAGGATCGTAACAGCTACGTGCTTCTTAAAGCATTTATGACGTAACTGAATGTTGTTAAAAACTTCAAAGATAGCGATGTTGACAAATTACAATTTTTTGACACCGTCGGTTGCGGTACAGAGTAAAGTGAACGAACTAGACTGGAACTGTTTTCTCATACTTAAAGCTATTTTACCATACAAATTACATTATTTCTTTCTGACCTGAATAAAGAATGCTTGGGATACTTCTTGATCTGACCCTGTGTTCATTTTGAATCTCATATATAAATAGTGTTAGCAATACTTCTGATCAGATTTCACGTGTAGATAACGTTAATGATAGAATCGCTAGATTTCTCTTCGCTTTAGATCTAGTACGTAGATAACGTCAATGATATGTTACTTGATCTAGCGGTAAAAAGGTTCCGTATCTCCGGGACGTGCCTAGCGTGGCGCGGTGAACAGAGACTGGCTCGCAATCCGCGAGTTTAAGTCCCGTCACCGAGCACGTTCGTCTTTTCAGCCTTTGGGCGAGTTTTAACGTGACCGTCAGTCCCACTTTTTGTTATTGAAAAGTAAGTAGCCCCAAAAACTACAGGAAATTAAACAAAGCAGACAAAATCTTCTGACCGTGTTTTTTCAACTGTAACATAAAATATAAGTGAAAAAAAAAAACATGTCTGTATAAACTTTGATCACTTAGTTCAAACTATTAACATATGTATGGGAATATTTCATGAATAAATCACTACTGATAACAAAAGTTCGATAAATTTTTATATATTTGTGACGAACCCCCCCCCCCAAAAAAGCAACAACTTTAAAACAATGTATTAAATCCCCCCGCTAGTACAGCGGTAAGTCTACGGATTTAGAACGCTAAAATCAGAGGTTTGATTCCCCTCGGTGAGCTCAGCAGATAGTCCCACGTGGCTTTGCTATAAAACAAACACACACAATGTATTAAAAGTTTCTTTTTGTTTCAGTGTTCGTTTATTGTGTGTAACAGTGATTGAAGCCATTATATATTTATATTAGTGCTTGTAACAATTTGTACCATTTCAGAAACCAAACTTGGTTAAGTATCCGACGTTCCAATACCACTTAATGACCTGTCTTGGTTAGATCTTTTTAACAACAATATTTATGTATTGGTTTGTTTTCGATTTTTTAAAACATTATAATATTTGTGTGGCTTTCTAACCCTTCTGAAGTCACAGAGTATACATCAGGTAAACTATTGTGTAGGACACAAGTTTCGCTCGCTCTCATCTTCAGGCTCAGTTTGGAATAGACGCTTCTTCCTTTTTTTAAGGTGTCTTCACACTGTGACTGAGTTCAGCCTAATAGTACCGACATTGGTTATTTTTATAGATTAGACTTGTATGGAATATTTATAGTTTCAGTTAATTTTATGGCATATTTAATTTAAAGATATTACAACAGCTAGAAAATATGCCCCTTTACCTTAAGAAAGCACTTCTTACTTTTGATAATAAAATAAACTGTGACGTCAATGTGTCCAGCTCAGAGCTTCCACTCCACCAATCATGTATCTGAATTTAAATCGCAAATAAAAAGTGATAAATTCACAACTTTTCGTGAAGGAAGGCAAGTTTTTTCACATGGAATTCAATAGATGTCACCACAGCTTCTTGAAGGTGATGACGAATCAAACCGTTATGTGGTCCCACTTTAAGCAGGTTGGGGACTGAAATAAGATATTTTCTGTGACACGTCGCACTGCTTAAAGAATATTGATGTATTATTGACCAATACAACAAATTCTCATTGCCATATCTAGTCTTTACCAACCGGACACCGATATGTCCGCGAACTTTGAACGCTAAAACTCAGAGTTCGATTCCACACTCTAGACACAACAGATAACCAAATGTGGCTTTGTTCTAAAACAAACAGTTTACCAGTTCATAAAAATAAAACTCAGAGTTCGATTCCACACTCTAGACACAACAGATAACCAAATGTGGCTTTGTTCTAAAACAAACAGTTTACCAGTTCATAAAAATAAAACTCAGAGTTCGATTCCACACTCTAGACACAACAGATAACCAAATGTGGCTTTGTTCTAAAACAAACAGTTTACCAGTTCATAAAAATAAAACTCAGAGTTCGATTCCACACTCTAGACACAACAGATAACCAAATGTGGCTTTGTTCTAAAACAAACAGTTTACCAGTTCATAAAATAAAACTCAGAGTTCGATTCCACACTCTAGACACAACAGATAACCAAATGTGGCTTTGTTCTAAAACAAACAGTTTACCAGTTCATAAAATAAAACTCAGAGTTCGATTCCACACTCTAGACACAACAGATAACCAAATGTGGCTTTGTTCTAAAACAAACAGTTTACCAGTTCATAAAAATATCATGTGACTATGTAATGTTATATGCAGCCTGTATATGTATGAGGTTGTTACCAATATGGTATATGTGTAATAAATATAACGATGGGTGTGAAGTGGCTTTGGTATAAGAAAGCACACAAACAATGGGTGTAGAGTGACGTAACTTATTGTAAAGGTGCACGTAAAGACTGGGTATTATCTGTTGTATTAACAATTAGAACTGATTTCTTTACAGCTAAAACATCACTGAACCACAGGTGAACATTCTTCATCACTTGAAGAACCGATTTTCTTTTTAACTTCTATATTAAAATAAGAATGTACAAAAATCATGACTAACACGCATATCCAAAACGTGATCTCACCATCGCCAAAAAACACTGAAATACCAGTGGAGTTTTTGTTCCTGGGGGATCACTGGTTTGGTTTGAATTTTGCGCAAAGCTACACCAGGGCTATCTGCGCTAGCCCTCTATAATTTAGCAGTGTAAGACTAGAGGGAAGGCAGCTAGTCATCATCACCCACCGCCAACTCTGGGCTACTCGTTTATCAACGAATAGTGGGATTGACCGTCACAATATAACGCCCCCACGGCTGAAAGGGCGAGCATGTTTAGTGTGACGGGGATTCGAACCCACGACCCTCAGATTACGAGTCGAGTACTTTAACCACCTGGCCATATGGGGTTAGGGATCATTGAAGTGTGTTTAAGAGGGACGTACGATATGTGATCGGTTTCACAACTTTAAAACCGAACGAGATTTTTGCAGTTCTGACTATTTCGAACACAGATAAAGGGTGTTTCAGATGAACACAGATAAACGTTGTTTCCGAGAGTGAAAACGTGAACTTTTCAGACACCAAATCACCACACGAGTTATATTTCTTGTCTTATTTTATACCTAATAGACTTGATTCCACTTTTTTATAAACATTTCTCAACCTAGACTAATATTCTATTAAACATTACCGGAAGGTGACCAGTACTTCCTATATTAATCAAAACAACACCGTTGCTCGTATTATGGTAGTTCCAGCTTAAAACAAGTGTCGTTTATTTCTATTGTACACGTTTTATAACACACTCGGAAACATACCTGCTAACATCATCGTGTAGTCCGTTTGAAACAAAACTTAGAATTATACCGCTGCCCTACAAACATCCTCGTTTCCATGTTAGTAGATTTAATTAAATTATAAAACTATTAAATAAATATTCGATGTTAGAAATACGATAAATAAATAATAATGTGCACTTAAACTTTGCCTATAAAATCTTGTTTGTAAGTGACTTAAATAAAATTGACAATTATTACAGTTTACATACTTAATCTGGTTCACACCATAACGGTCGTTGTTGTCTGGAAGTTGAAGATATGAATAGCGTCTGGATCATAACTCAGAGGTAAATTCTATTATATACATCTTGAAATCTATAACAACTGTGAAAGGGACGTTACTATGTGTAACTTTTATCTGTAATACCTATAAAGTAAACATTATTAGGTGTAACTTTAAATTTATAACAACTATCAAGGAGATATTATTATGTGTAATTTAAAATAAATACCAATTATAAAGTAGATATTGTTATGTGTAATTACAAATCTATAACAACTGTGAAATATACATTAGTATGTATAACTTTAAATCTATATCCACTGTGAAGTAGATATTAGTATGTATAACTTTAAATCTATAGCCACTGTGAAGTAGACATTAGTATGTATAACTTTAAATCTATAGCCACTGTGAAGTAGACATTAGTATGTATAACTTTAAATCTATAGCCACTGTGAAGTAGACATTAGTATGTATAACTTTAAATCTATATCCACTGTGAAGTAGACATTAGTATGTATAACTTTAAATCTATAGCCACTGTGAAGAAGATATTAGTATGTATAACTTTAAATCTATAGCCACTGTGAAGTAGACATTAGTATGTATAACTTTAAATCTTTTGCCACTGTGAAGTAGACATTAGTATGTATAACTTTAAATCTATATCCACTGTGAAATAGACATTAGTATGTATAACTTTAAATCTATAGCCACTGTGAAGTAGACATTAGTATGTATAACTTTAAATCTATAGCCACTGTAGACATTAGTATGTATAACTTTAAATCTATAGCCACTGTGAAGTAGACATTAGTATGTATAACTTTAAATCTATAGCCACTGTGAAGTAGACATTAGTATGTATAACTTTAAATCTATAGCCACTGTGAAGTAGACATTAGTATGTATAACTTTAAATCTATAGCCACTGTGAAGTAGACATTAGTATGTATAACTTTAAATCTATATCCATAGCCACTGTTAATATGTCTATAAATAGACTTTAAATCTATAGCCACTGTGAAGTAGACATTAGTATGTATAACTTTAAATCTATAGCCACTGTGAAGTAGATATTAGTATGTATAACTTTAAATCTATAGCCACTGTGAGTAGTATTAGTATGTATAACTTTAAATCTATAGCCACTGTGAAGTAGACATTAGTATGTATAACTTTAAATCTATATCCACTGTCAAGTAGACATTAGTATGTATAACTTTAAATGTATATCCACTGTGAAATAGACATTAGTATGTATAACTTTAAATCTGTAGCCACTGTGAAGTAGACATTAGTATGTATAACTTTAAATCTATAGCCACTGTGAAGTAGATATTAGTATGTATAACTTTAAATCTATAGCCACTGTGAAGTAGACATTAGTATGTATAACTTTAAATCTATAGCCACTGTGAAGTAGACATTAGTATGTATAACTTTAAATCTGTAGCCACTGTGAAGTAGACATTAGTATGTATAACTTTAAATCTATAGCCACTGTGAAGTAGACATTAGTATGTATAACTTTAAATCTATAGCCACTGTGAAGTAGACATTAGTATGTATAACTTTAAATCTATAGCCACTGTGAAGTAGACATTAGTATGTATAACTTTAAATCTATAGCCACTGTGAAGTAGACATTAGTATGTATAACTTTAAATCTATAGCCACTGTGAAGTAGACATTAGTATGTATAACGTTAAATCTATAGCCACTGTGAAGTAGAAATTAGTATGTATAACTTTAAATCTATAGCCACTGTGAAGTATTAGGTTGAGGAATAATTCGTGAGCGTTTTTAAATAATTTCATTCAAGCATTACATGCAAGACTATACAGTACTTCAATGCATGAACACATTACACCCAAAACATTTATTATGATACTTTATTTCATGTAATACCTAGGTATATAGTATGCATTGTTTTAAACGAAATTGCAAGAAATTAAATGCGAAAAGCAGATGGTGTCGAAAATGCTCGATTTTGTCCACTTGACATTCCATTTAATGAGCTGAAAATGAAAGCAAAAATTAAAGACATATGAAAATCAAACACACCATCTATTAGAGCAAAAAATTATCTACCAAATGACATGAAATATTTTGCGAAAGCGTTTCATTTATGAATATATTTTTTTAACTTGAAAAAACGCTCACGAATTATTTCTCAACCCAATAGATATTACTATGTATAACTTTAAATCTGTAGCCACTGCGAAGTAAATATTATTATGTGTAATTTCAAATATATACCAACTATAAAGTAGAGATTATTATGTGTAGTTTTAAATCTATAGCCACCGTGAAGCAGACATTATTGTAGTAGACCTTAAATCTATAATCATTCTTAAATGCATATTATTCTAGGGGAATTAAAATGTGGTATTATGCAAAAGGCCTATTCGTGATATGATAGGTGAAATATTATTACATCTGATTTGTTTTCATTCATAAGTTCTGAGAAACTTCATTATTTGATGACATTTTGTACATTTGTAAAAGTTGTTTTAAATATCATAAAGCCAGAATATTAAACATTTAAGTATATTCCACATTTGTTGACATTAGCCATCATAGAGTGATTGTATTTCATATCTGAATGATAAATACTTGACACAGCGCCCCCTAGTAGTGTATCTGCATGTCTGTATCACATCATTGTTGAAACACAGCTTCAGGGAACTTCAGGGATTATTGTGATACACCTGGTGACAACAGCATTGCATTATTTTGTATGTAGTGTACGCTTTACTTAAAAGCTGAAATCTTGGTTATAACTATTATTAAGTACACCTGCTAATAGCTATGTAGTAATAACTCTCCAGGCAACAAAACAGTGACATCTGTTAGAGAAAGATGAAGTTAATTAACGTTTTTATCGGCAAAGTGAAATAAAGATAGGCTTATATTATATTACTAAGCGAACTGAAATCCCAGTGACGATAACGAAAGAATGAGGTAAAATTTAAAAATGGACAGTCCGTAAGGTTCTTTGAACAGATCAAAAATATTCTCTGTGGTTGAATTTCTTTAAAGCAAACCTATGTTTAACCACCAGATTGAACACCAAGCAAGTAGATTTAAGTGATACTGAAGCATGTCTAATACTAGCCTGAAAACGAAGGAGAAATTCATTTTAAAAGGTACTTAAAGCTCATGGAATAGCTTGAATTTTCCTTTATTTTACAGAGTTGATTTCTGTTACAAACTTACATTCTGATTAAGGTGTAATTGGATACCAATAAGTGATAATTATATACGGTAATAAAGTATAACACACTCATTCTCTTAATGTTTAACAGAAAGCTCTACACTTGATGAAGAACTAATGACTGTTGTAAAGTTTTCAAAGAAACCTCGCCACAATATACCACAAGCAACTCTAATAGTTTATAATGGTACAATAGTTATATGTTTTCGTTCTTACATCTTCAGGGTACATTTATTTATAAGTCACATGAAGTGAAGGATGTCAAGATATGTTCGGTATATACAGAGGTTATGCACATTATATTACATCGACTTAGGAGCCTCCTGATATCGTTGTAGTCAGTAAGGCCAAGTCCGGACGTACTCTCTCTTACGATTGTGCATCTTGAAAATAGCCCTGCAACGTAGTTTTTGTGTTTTTTTGTTGTGAAAAAGGCTTCGTCGTCATGCTGACACTATCCGTACGGTTTAACGTAAGTGTACGAGGATAACTGTTTTCTAACACTAGCTTCAATAATCCCATCACACAGAAATATACAGTCACTTCATCTGGTTACTTGTCTCGTATATTTTCACACAAGCTAGCATAATTATTTATTTCATTCTCTGCTGTTTTAGGTAGGTTACAGTTGAACTAATACGTCAAGTAAACAATTTGTGTCACTCTCCCAGACAGAGATCTTCAAGTAGCGCAATGATTGCTACAGTGGCAAGCGTGCTTAAAGAGCAAACAGAACCTATATTCCTGTTTTTCTCAGGTTCTCGAGTTATCTCCTAACGTATTCCAATCAACTCGTGACACGCGTCCGTCGGGAAGGAGCACAGGTTTGGACTCTGCTTTGTGTTTGTTTTTTGTTTTGTTTTTGAATTTTCGTACAAAGCTACTCAAGGGCTATCTGTGCTAGCCGTCCCTAAGTTAGCAGTGTAAGACTAGAGGGAAGGCAGCTAGTCATCACCACCCACCGCCAACTCTTGGGCTACTCTTTTACTAACGAATAGTGGGATTGACCGTCACATTATAATGCCCCTACGGCTGAAAGGGCGAGTATGTTTGGCGCGACGGGGATGCGAACCCGCGACCCTCAGTAACACGATAGGCCATGCCGGGCCCAAATAAATGTGTGTGTGTGTGTGTTTTATAGCAAAGCCACATCGGGCCATCTGCTGAGCCCACCGAGGGGAATCGAACCTCTGATTTTAGTGTTGTAAATCCGTAGACTTACCGCTCTACTGGCGGGGAACCTTAACACGCTTGCCCATGCCGGGCCTACTGCTTTGTGTCGAAATGTCTTCATCAAAAGGACAGTAACGACACGGGACAGCAGCGGCACAGGACAATAACGACACGTGACAGTATACGATTACAATAAGCATATTGAATTTATAAAGTACTCCAATTTCTTTTGTTTTGGATCATGACACGTCGACAAAACAGTTTATATCTTGTTTTTTTTAAAACGTTGAATAGGGATATCTCTGGTACCATTTGATGCCCCTGGTTTTTGAATGAATTTGTTCCTAAATAAAATTTCATATTCTTAGCCTCCGAATCGCTTTATTCAACATTTTGTTTAAATGGCTGCTTACATAAGTTTATCTAACATTACCTGAATATTTTATTTTCCTAACTTTATCCATATTTTACACATATTCTTAATGTTAAGAAGGCGCTACACATGTGCTGTGTTATCTACATATTTCCACGATATTATATGTGCAGTTCTTACGACTGCCACTAGTGGTTGAAAGACTATATAAATAAATAATGCTTCTTTTTTCTTTTATGATCACAACTGTTGTATTATGTAATTTCTAATGGCTTTAACCATACCTTTTGTTAGTAACACAATGTTTTGTAAGACTCCACGTCAAATAAACTGCGTGTGATTAGGCATCTCGTTTAGTTTAGATTTCTCTCTATTTGTCTCTTTCTTATAAATACAAATAGAAATCATTAGAAAAGCCAGATGATCAGTTTTGGTTCACGTATTTTTCACTATACAGTACTAACGATCATGAAATAATATTTTAAAACAGCTATAAGGGCTAACAAAATAAACACGTTTTGTTTTATTGGAACACTATTCTTTTATGATAGACAGTTGTACCTAATAATATAAATGCGTTTGCTTTGGTGTTTTTGTTGTTGTTCAGTTAGCTCACGTAAATTCTTTTCTGAAAAACAAAGAGTTCTTACAACATAAACTTGCATCCCGTTGGAGAAAATACTAAGTTTTCTTGTGTAAGGCGTGTAATTTGTAACTAATGGTTACAACACTTTACAGTATGTAAAAGCACTACTAGTGGTGGAATTTTGGAAGGTCTTATTTTGTTAAAAAAGTATTTTATTACAAAAAAATCAATAAAAATGAAACAAACAGAATTCATCATCTAGAACGCCACCTACGATATTTGTACTTACATGTGCTTTATTGATACGTCTTTAAAAATTATCCATAGTATATTTAAAATAACATGAACGTCCAAAGAACGACCAACGTTATGTAATTCGTTTGACGAATACGACGATTAGGCCCGCACGTCTATAGTTACAATAAGAACAGACTTGTGAATGTCGTAATGCAAACGAGTTAGGAAATTACACCACAACAAAATAGTAACGTCACGCTTTACGAATAAAGCAAAACAACGTACGATTAAAAACTTCCGGTAAAACAAAGAACATTATCAGTTCGGTATCTTTACGGTGATTGGTGGATAGTTGCATCTATACAGACAAACGCACAACTTCGATTCCAATTGGTATTTCGTACAGAATTTAAATTTGATCTCTTGACATTCCATTCATTCTATGTTAGCGTATTAATATGTGAGCGAATACATGTTTATACAATACAAATGCAAGATAATCTTAATATTTACAATTGAGAGGACTATTGTAAAGTTCGTTAGCGTCATGGCATTATTGACACGAACAAAGAAAGGCGTGATGACAACAATTATGACAACAGACAAATATGGGTTAAAACACTGTTGATGAACAAAACACACATTGTTTTAACCATGCAATCATTCAATTGAAACCTTGTTTGAATAGGCGTTGCTTAACAACATCATACAATTAAATTTATTTACGTGATGTTAAGCAACGCCTATATCAACATCTACCACTAGATATAAAAATATGTTGTGATACAGAAAAAGGAAGTGTGACACAAAGTAAACAGTAACAAAGTTGTTACACAGGAAAAATATGTGAGGAAACGTTTCTAATAAACAAGGATAATTAATACGTGTTTTACATGTATTTTTATTATTATACGTTTTATTGAATAAATAAGGTTATTTCATTTATTAAACCCAAGTTTACTTGAAAATTACGTCCATACACACACAATCTATATATTCGTACCTTAAGATGCTAGGAACGTTTAACTACCACACTAACACTTGGATTCTGCTTCATTTAAACAGAATCAATAAAAATGGAAAAAAAAGATTTCTATTTAATAATAATAATGAAAAAAAACACTTCAATTGGATATGGACGTTTTCAATTTTCTTTGAATGTAACTAATTAAATACACGTTACTGGTTTGCTAATTGTGTAACAAATTGTAACTGAGTACATATATCATAATCTTTTTAAGCAATACAAGTTGTAAGCTAAACAATGTAAGATACAGACATTGTTACTTAAACAAAATACGTTATAGAAAATTACGATTAAATAGCACAGACAATGGAATATTAAGGCTCAACAACGTACTCTGCAGAAGCTAACAGTTGAAGTAATAGTAAATACACATGCAACATTAGTGAATTTTATATAATCATGCCATTAAAACACATCTTTGTTTACACTAAAATGCAATATATACATATATATATAAATTTACGTAAGTTCACCCTTATTTATGTTTTCATGGCAATATGATCGTGAATTTCAGGTTCTTGGATTTACCTGCATGTGTCGTAACAATACAGGCATCAATCTTAAGTGTCTACATATGTATAACTTACAACCATATAATAGTAGTTTCAGAACATGAGATGTTCTAGATCGTGACAATAGATTTAGAGATATCTCAAATGTATAACTGTAAGGAACGTGCCAGGAGTAGATTCTACTTCTAAAGTATGAATATTTCTATCCTAGGGGCTGATAAGATAAGAAACAGATTACAGGTTACACATTCAATTTTTTCCATGAAAAACGCATTTTTCTTTTACCGTGAGGCCATAAGTAGAGAATGTTTTATGAGAGGTTAAAATTAACCAATTTACTGATGCACGGACATGTTTCTTAACATTCAGAATGGCAGGGCGTTAAGAATCCAGAGTTTTTGTGTGAGTTAATAGTATAATTAAGGGTCTGATGAGGGAAACTTTAAAAACAAGGTCAGAATAAAAACCTCAATAATTTGTATCGTGAGCTCGAATCCCGTCACTGAATATCCTCGCCTTCTTAACCACGAGTGCGCTGTAGGTGACAATCAACCCCTCTGTTCGCTGTTAAAGGTCAGCTCAAAGGTTAGTGGAGAGTGGTACTGACTAATTGCCTTCACTATATTCTCGAATAGCTCTGAGTGAAATTGAATAAGCAAGGAAATAATCCTTAATAAAACCATGCCAGTTTTCTGCGAAACATTAAGTATAAACATATATTTTCTCAGTACAATAAAGTTATTTGTACCGGAAGATTTCTGATTTTAAAACTCTTTAATATTCCTTTATCTGAAATGTTAGGGTCGAAATACAAGATTCTGTAGTTCATTAAGCTGATTTTTATTCTCTACTTTTGAAGCCCTCTCCTACACACATGTCCTCCGTGGGACAGCAGTAAGCTTATGGACACAGCAGGTGGTCCAAAGTGGCTTTGCTCTAAAAAACACAACCAACCTTCTAACTACTTATTTTATTTTGTTCTAGAATTTGAAAATGTTTTAAAACAAAAGAAACTGTTGGCAAAAACCAATACACTTTATTTCCTTGTCATCCATCTGGTGCTTACAATAAAGAGGAAAGGATGACAACTACTATTTGAAACTTCATTGATATAACAACAGCTATCAACAAGTTTTACTGATATAACAACATATATTAACAGGTTTTAAAAATATAACGACATCCATCAATAGTTCTTAATGATATAACAACGGCTATTACCAGGCTTTAATGATATAACAACAGCTATCAACAAGTTTTAACGATATAATAACAGATATTAAGTGATTTTAAAGATATAACGACATCTATTAATAGTTTCTAAAGATATAACAATAGCTATTAAGATGTTTTAAAGATATAACAACAGCTATCAACAGGTTTTAATGACATAACAACACCTTTCCACAGATATTACTTATATAACAACAACCATCAACAGATGTCAGTGATATAACAAAATCTCTTTACAGATATTATTGATATAACAACAACCATCAAGAAATTTCAATAATATAAGAACACCTATTCCTAGGTTTTCATGATATAAGAACACCTATTAACAGGTTTCATTGATATAAGAACCGCTATCAATAGGTTTTAATGACATAACTACACCTTTCTACAGATATTAGTGATATAACAACGAAAGTCAACAGTTTTCAATGATATAACAACAGCTGTCAACATGTTTTAAAAATATAACAACAGCAATCAACAAGTTTTAATGATATAATAACAGATATTAACAGATTTTAAAGATAAAACGACATATGTCAATAGTTTTTAATGATGTAACAACAGCTGTCAATATGTTTTAAAGATACAACAACAGCTATCAACAGGTTTTAAAGATATAACAATAGCAATGAAGAGGTTTTAAAGATATAACGACAGCTAGCTATAGGTATCAATGATAGAATAACGGTTATCAACAGGTTTCAGTGATACAACAACAGCTATCAGCTGGTTTTAATGATATAACAACAGCTATAAACAGGTTTTAATGATATAAAAACAGCTGTCAACATGTTTTAAAAATAAAGCAACAGCTATCAACAGGTATGAAAGATATAAGAACAGCTTTGAAGATGTTTTAATGATATAACAATATATATCAAGAGGTTTTAAAGATATAACAACAGCTATAAACAGGTTTCAATGATATAACAACAGCTATCAAGATGTTTTAATGAAATAACACAAGCTATAAAAAGATTTTAAATATATAACAACAGCTATCAACAAGTTTTAATGATATAATAACAGATATTAACAGGTTTTAAAGATATAACGACATCTATTAATAGCTTTTAATGATATAACAACAGCTATTAACAAACTTTACTGATATAACAACAGCTGTCAACATGTTTTAAAGATACAACAACAGCTATCAACAGGTTTTAAAGATATAACAACAGCTGACAACATCTTTTAAAAACACAGCAACAGCTATCAACAGGTTTTAAAGATATAAGGACAGCTATCAAAATGTTTTAATGATATAACAACACCTTTCCACATATATTAGTGATATAAAAACCACCAAAAGGATTCAATGATATAACAAACACTTATTCATAGGTTTCATGACACAACAAATATCAACAGGTTTTAATGCCATAACAACAGCTTTCACAGGTATTAGTTATATAACAACAACCATCAACATATTTCAAATTATATAACAACATCTATTCCTAGGTTTTTATGATACAAGAACACTTATCAACAGGTTTAAATGACATAAGAACACCTATCAATAGGTTTTAATGATATAACTACACCTCTTTACAGATACTAGTGATATAACAACAACCGTCAACAGGTTTAAATGATATAACAACACCTATTAACAGGATTTTATAATACAACGATTTCTATCAACAGGTTTCAAAGATACAACAACAGCTATCAAGAGGTTTCAAAGATATAACAACAGCTATGACCAGGTTTTATTGATAGAACAACAGCTATTAACAGATTTTAATGATATAACAACAGCTATCAACAGTTTTTAATGATATAACAACAGCTGTTAACATGTTTTAGAAATACAACAACAGCTATCAACATGTTTCAAAGATATAAAAACAGCTATTAACAGGTTTCAATGATATAACAACAGCTGTCAACAAGTTTTAAAAATACAACAGCTATCAACAGGTTTTAAAGATATAACAACAGCTATTAAAAGGTTTTATTGATATAAGAACAGCTATCAACAGGTTTTAAATATATTGAAACAGCTATCAACAGGTTTTGAAGATATAACAACAGCTATCAACAGGTTTTAATGATATAAAAACAGCTATCAACAGGTTTGAATGATATAACAGGAGCTATACAGATTTTAATGATATAACAACAGCTATTAACAGGTTTTAATGATATAAAAAACTCTCAACAGGTTTTAATGGTATAAAACAGCTATTAAGATGTTTTAATGATATAACAATGGCTGTGAAAAGATTTTAAATATATAACAACAGCTATCAACACGTTTCAAGGCTATAACAACCACTATCAACAGGTTTCAAATATATAAGAACATCTATCAACACGTTTCAAAGATTTAAGAACAACTATCAACAGGTCTTAATGATATAACAACAGCTATCAACAGGTTTCAATAATATAGCAACAGCTATCAGTTGGTTTCAATGATATATAACAACACACATAGCAACAACCATTAACAGGTTTGAATGATATAACAACACCTATTAATAGGTTTTTATGATACAACGATATGTATCAAAAGGTTCAAAGATATAACAACAGCTATTAACATTTTTAAAAGATATAACAACAGCTATCAACAGGTTTCAATAATATAACAACAGCTATCAATAGGTTTCAATGATATAACAACGGCTATCAATAAGTTTTAATAATATAACAACAAATACTGACAGGTTTTAAAGATATCACGGTATCTATCAATAGTTTTTAATTATATAACAATAGCTATTATCAATCTTTAGTGACAAAACAACAGCAGTCAATATGTTTTAAAGATACAACAACAGCTATCAATAGGTTTCAAAGATATAAGAACAACTATCAACAGGTTTCAATGATATAACAACAGCTGTCAACATGTTTCAAAAATACAACAACAGCTATCAATAAGTTTTAAAGATATAACAAGAGCTAATAAGTGGTTTTAATGATATAAAAACAGGTTTCAATGATATAACAACAGCTATCAATAATTTAAATGATATAACAAAGTTCTCAACAGGTTTTAATGATATAACAACAGCTGTCAACATGTTTTAAAAATACAGCAACAGCTATCAACAAATTTTAAAGATATAACAACACCTATAAACAGGTTTTAATGATATAACAACAACTATCAACGTGTTTTAATGATATAATAACAGATATTAACAAATTTTAAAGATATAGCGACATCTGTCAATAGTTATTAATGATATAACAACAGCTATTATCAGGCTTTAATGATATATAAGAACAGCTGAAAATACGTTTTAAAGATATAATAATAGCTATTCAGAGGTTTTAAAGATATAACAATAGCTACCTATCTGTTTCAAAGATAGAACAACGTTTATCAAAAGGTTTCTGTGATATAACAACAGCTATCAACAGGTTTCAAAGATTTAAGAACAACTATCAACAGGTTTTAATGATATAGCAACACATATCAACTGATTCTCATGATATTAAAACACCTATCAACATGTTTTAATGATATAACAATACTTATTAAGTGTTAGGCTTCATTGATATGACAACAACCATCAACAGGTTTTAATGATATAACAACACCTATCAACAAGTATTAATGACATAACAACACCTTTTCAGAGATATTATTGATATAACAACAACCAGCAACAGGTTTAATGATATGACAGCACCTATTCATAGGTTTCTCTGATAGAACAACATCTATCAACAGATTTATTGACATAATAACATCCTTCCACAGATATTAGTGATATAACAACAACCATCAACAGATTTTAATGATATAACAACACCTATTCATAGGTTTTTATGATACAACAACAGCTATCAATAGGTTTTAATGACATAACACCTTTCTAGAGATATTACTTATATAACAACTATCACATGTTTCAATGATGTAACAACGCCTATTAAATAGGTTTTTATGATACAACGATACCTATCAAAATGTTTCAAAGATATAACAAAAGCTATCAACAGGTTTCAATGATATATCAACAGGTTTCAACGAAATAACAACAGCTATCAACAAGTTTTAATAATATAACAACAGATACTAACAGGTTTTAAAGATATAACGACATCAATCAATAGTTTTTAATGATATAACAACAGCTGTAAACATGTTTTTAAAATACAACACCTATTAAAAGGTTTTAAAGATATAACAACAGCTATTAAAAGGTTTTAAATATATTAAAACAGCTATCAACAGGTTTCGAAGATATAACAACAGCTATCAACAGGTTTCAATGATATAACAACACCTTTCTATATGTCGTAGTGATATAACAACAATCATCTACAGGTTTCAATGATATAACAACATATATACATAGGTTTTATGATACAACGATACATATCAATAGGTTTCAATGATATAACAACATCTATTCATAGGTTTTTATGATATTACAACACCTATTCATAGGTTTTTATGATACAACAAATCCTATCAACAGGTTTCAGTGATATAACAACATCTATTCTCAGGTTTTTATGATACAACGGTACCTATCAACAGGTTTTAGTGACATAACAACACCTTTCGACAGATATTATTGATATAACAACAACCATCAACAGGTTTCAATCATATAACAACTCCTTTCCACAGATATTAGTGATATAACAACAGATACTATTAACAGGTTTCAATGATATAACAACACCTATTCTTAGGTTTTTATGATACAACAACACCTATGAACAGGTGTTAATGACATAACAACACCTTTCCACATATATTAGTGATATAACAACAACCATCAACAGTTTTCAATGATATAACAACATATATACATAGGTTTTATGATACAACGATACCTATCAATAGGTTTCAATGATATAACAACATCTATTCATAGGTTTTTATGATATTACAACACCTATTCATAGGTTTTTATGATACAACAAATCCTATCAACAGGTTTCAGTGATATAACAACACCTATTCTCAGGTTTTCATGATACAACGATACCTATCAACAGGTTTCAATGATATAACAACACTTAGTCATAGGTTTTTATAATACAACGATACCTATCAACAGGTTTCAATGATATAACAACACTTAGTCATAGGTTTTTATAATACAACGATACCTATCAACAGGTTTCAATGATATAACAACACTTAATCATAGGTTTTTATGATACAACGATACCTGTCAACAAGTTTCAATGTTATAAGGACTATTGAAGTTTCGACTGACAACACTACATGAGCTGTATATGAACTGTATTAAAATAAATGTTTTTGTTAAGAACACCGTTATGTTGTGAACTGTACTTCAAAACATATGTTTAAAAGTAAACGATATTTTCTATTTATTGCATAACTGGTTTTGAAATTACGTACTTTTATTAAAATAGTGTAACATGACTATTTCAAAGTAATATAATGTAGTAGTTGTGTTATATTACGATATAATTTAATAATATAACTGAGAAGTGCATGAAATATTTAACTTTCTAACTTGTTTTAACCGGTTTTACAAATATTTGCAAGATGAATTGTAAAATGACTCTAAGATTGCATGAGCGTGTCATTCTATGTTAAAAAGTATTGCGACAAGGACCGCCCTCTGAGCCGTAGTACACGAACTAATCATCAGATGCAAAGGTTCATCTGCACATTGTAGCGTCATTCTAGTTTGATGAGTCTGTATTCGCGGAATTAATGCAGTAAAATTCAAATGGCTAGAAAGCGCAAAACGTACGTCCAAATTATTATCTATTTAGCCCTGATTTTTAGGGAGTTCATCAAGTTTCTCTACCAGTTTTTTTTTTAATCAAAATTGGTTTAGTTAGTTGCTAGTTTATACTTGTGATATCAGACAAACGGATAACTCTGCTTTGGATCTTGGCCAAACTGTCATTTGATTTTGTTGTTGTCGTAGAACCAAATATTAATGTATTTACTTAGAAAATATTTAATTAAAACATATTATTGGTTTATTTCCGACCCAGCATCAACTAATTCAAGTATAAACCTTTAAAGACGTTTCAAGTGATGAATTATGTAATTAGTTTCATTAAACTTCGGGACTTCCAATCAAACAATGAATTAATACATATATTCATATGTTATGTCTCGTGTAAACCGGGGACAATAGAAAGACTTCTCTCACTAGGTTGCAGGTTTACTTGTGATATTGAATTTGAACAAGAATTAACTGTCAGATATTATCTTTATTAAGATTCAGCCAAAAATGAAGACTTGTGTGACCGCTCTAGCTAGTCATACATGGTTATAATTTAGAATTTGGCCGATACATCAATATAAACACATACTGTACAGGTTATAAATACTAACTATATGTCATGTTATCACTGGACTGCCTCATTCGTTAAACAATACTGTGTGTGACGTGGACCAATCTCAACAAATTTGGTATATCCATGATGACACCAGTAGAAACTATAGGTGCCGCTTTGTTCCACATCGCCAACTGTGTGGGTGGCCATATGAACTATCATGTGGAGTGTTATAATAATAGTTATTACTAATTCTCTCCTCCTTTACTCTAAATGCTTCATCGCTTTCTAACAATTTGACCGGACGTAGTGACGTTATCTTGCTAATTGTTTGAAAAGAGAGTGAAAGGAAACATCAGAGTTCTCTTGTTTGGTATCGATAGCGTCACAAAGTGTTATACAGCTTTCATTAGCTGGTCAACAACAATAGTAAATCCGTATTGGTGCTATATTTGCATCTTGAAGCAATGAAAATAGTAGTATATATATATGTATACTATATTTATTACCGACACCATCATTTTTCTAAGTAATCCCAAAGTGTGAACTCTCGAACTTACTCCATTTCATTGTTCGTTATTATTTTGATGGTCCGGCATGGCCAGGTGGGTTAAGGTGTTCGACTCGTAATCTGAGGGTCGCGGGTTCGAATCCCGAGCATACCAAACGATGCTCGCCCTTTCAGCCGTTGGGGCGTTATAATGTGACGGTCAATTCCACTATTCGCTGGTAAAACAGTAGCTCAAGAGTTGGCGGTGGGTGATGATGACTAGCTGCCTTCCCTCTCGTCTTACACTGCTAAATTAAGGACGGCTAAGATAGATAGCCCTCGAGTAGCTTTGCGCGAAATTCGAAAACAAAAAATTATTTTGATTATTTTATTAATTAGAATCTTCATAAATTTTTTATAATAAACTTTTGGTGAACTTATCTAATGCATATATTTCAAGCTATAAATAAGTGTTTTGTTTTAACTTCAGATGCCAGTCGAATAATAAAACAAATATATCTATTATACGTGTGCATATAAAGAAGCGGCAGACGAGATAACTGACCCTTCCCGGCCGTCGCATCGTTTAACTGTCCCCCAGTGGCTCGGCGGTATGTCTGCGGACTTACAACGCTAAAAACCGGGTTTCGATACCCGTGGTGGGCAGAGCACAGATAGTCCATTGTGTAGCTTTGTGCTTAATTCAAAACAACAACAATAATTGACCCAAAACGTTTTCAACGATCCATCCACACAGGTGCGGGTCAAGAAACAAGAGGCATAATGCAACGTTGTTGTTTTAGAAGCAAATTTGAAATTTTATTTCTGGAGAATATTATAATTTACGGCATTTTAAAATTCCTTGTCATTTCTGTAATTCAATGTTTAAAAAAATTGAAAGAAGATCCGTATGAGAATATTAAGGTAGCCCTATAAATAAACTTCATCCAATAGTTAAAATAAAACTAAGAGTTATATAACTAACAACTGATGAAAAAAAAATTTAACTTCAAACAACTTTATTTTACCTATATTATATGCTTTACTCGAAGTTATTACAACATATAACAGTTTTAGACCTATTATATCTAATATTAAGATTTCAATTTAAACGTAGCAAAATTTATATCTAAAAAATTCTAATTTTAAAGGGTTAAAAACAAACACACAGTTAATAGTTCGTTGCTGTTCATAAGGTTAGATCAAAAGGACATTTTGCGGGTTCGCGCCCCGTCGCGCTAAACATACTCGCCCTCCCAGCCGTGGGGTGTGTTGTTGGTAAAAGAGTAGCCCAAGAGTTGGCGATGTCGCCTCATTGTTCACTGCTAAATTAGGGACGGCTAGCACAGATAGCCCTCGAGTAGCTTTGTGCGAAATTCCAAAACAAACAATCATAAGGTTATATCAAAAGGACATTTTGATGTTGTTCGATGTCGTCATTGTTCACTAGAGTAACCATAAAAATAATTATTGCATGTTTTGAGAAAAACACTTAAAGAAAATAATGTATATGATTAACTTGGCATGAAATTCTTTAATATGCAACTTGATGTTCTGGTAATTGTATAAATAATGGTTATATATTGCAAAACATTACACTCTTGGGGATGATACATTTATACGAGGTGTGACAAAAAAAAACCTAAGACTTCACTTTTATTCCGGAGAATAATGTACATACGTCAGTATGAATAGTAATCTCCCCAGCTGATATACACTTGTTCCTCCCATTTTCGGAAGAAATGCTGGAAGTCTTCAACTGTTATGCAGCTAAGTTCTATTTTCACATTATTATGGATAGTTGAAATGTCATCAAATCTCTTTCCCTCCAACTTAATTTTGATTTTTAGGAACAGAAAAAAAATCACACGGGGCAAAATTGGGAGAATACTGTGGTATCAAAGAGGTGTTTATTTTTCTGCCAAAAAGTCTTGAACAGACACAGCAGTGTGTGAAGGCGTGTTGTCATGGTGAAGAAACCAGTGACCACAGCTCACGGTGGTTTCTTCTAACTCTCTCCTTCAAGCGAATTAAGACTTCTTTGTAAAAGGCCTGGTTAACTGTCTTTCACCTTAACGACCGTTTCATCAGTGGACGATGTCGACGATCGCCCAGAACATGGGCCATCTTTGACCGATTTCCAGCCATTTTGGAAGCGTTTTATCTACTGATGAATGACAGCCTTACTTAAGCAGTCATCACCAAAGGCAGTTCTTAACATTTCGAGGATTTCTGTTCCAAGTAATCGTTGTTTTTTTTAAATGGCTGTTCACATAAGTAACAGCATATCGTGAGATGAAAGTTTGTTGAACTAATGCACATATTTATGTAACATTTGAAATCCTGCGAAAATTAATAGGGTTTCATAATTAGATAGCCCTAAAACAATATTAAACAATTTACTAAGTTAAAATAATATTTAAAGCCTATATACCTAAATTACTCTAGTAGTGTGGTTTTACGCCTATACCTAATGGCAAAGAAACTTAAACTTCGACCTAAGTGAAAGCGGCAAAAATTCGTCAACTAAAATATTTCGTTAACAGAAGTTTCGAATATTCAAAGAAATGATTTTAAAGAAATGAAAATTTGAGTATCAGTTATGAAACTGTTTTAAGAACAAAACATATTTAAATAAAATATATTTACCGACTTAGCGTTGTAAATTTTGCTAAATACATATTCCAGTCCAGGTCAGTAAGGCATAAAGTTTAATATTAAATGCATTTCGAAACGATCTTTAAAAAGGCAGATAGTTATTACCACCCACCGCCACCTCTTGGGCTGCTCTTTCACCAACAAAGATTGATTTGTGGTGACTAGACTCATTATAAGGCTTGCGAATATAGGAAGGATATGAAAGAGGAAACGAATAGTTTGATAGGTTTATACCACAAAAAAACAAAACAACGGGTTAAGCTTAACTAAAATATTGCATCACAAAATTCAGAAGAAATTCTCTCTTTTGGAACTTTACATTTTGATTGTTTACTTATTATTGTCCTGGAAATTTGGTTAATTTTTAATTTCGCGCAAAGCTACACGAAGGCTAATTGCACTAGACGCTTCTAATTTCGCAGTGAAAGACTAGAGAGAAGGCAGATAGTTATTACCACCCACCGCCAACTCTTGGGCTGCTCTCTTACCAACAAATAGTGAAGGTTACTGCCAAATTATAACGTCCCCATGGCTGAAAAGAGTAAGCATGTTTGGTGAGACGGGGATTCGAACGCCCGATCCTCATATTGGAGTCGAACGCCCTAATCACCTGAAATATGGAAGGATAATAAAACGAGAGAGTTAATTTCAAAAACAGATTAGTTTTTTCTTCCAATAAAAGTAAGTTTCTCTTTGGTTGGATACCTCAACACAGAGCATCAAGTGTACATAAACAGAAGGACATCTTTGTGTGACAGATCTTGAAAGATGGTGGTTTTTTAAAAATAACGGAAAACAAAACCCTAAAGTAATTATCATTCAAAGGATTGCCATTACCGTATCAACACAGGCACATGTATAAGACTAATGTGTTTTTATAATATAAAAATAGCTTCTTCTGTAAACAGATAGTATTGTAACATCTGGCAAGCACGAATAAATACCACTTGTTACGTCTAACTGGTAGAACGTTTTAGCAAGACGATGTTTAATGAATTTTACTACGTCTAAGCGTATTTAAAAATAACTATCTCGCCTGTTCTATTAAATTTATTCTGTTTGACCCCCACGGATAAAACACAATGTATGATATTTGATATTAATTGTTGTTGAAGTTTATTTTTAACAATAATGTACCCTTAAATTAGGATGTATCAGATGTTTCAAAGCATGTACTTATTGTGATGTGAGAAGTCTGAGCACATGTTCAGTTTGTAAAAGCATTCAAAATATTTTGTTTTCCAAAAAAGCCGTTTCTTATATCGTTATCAGCCGTATATACATAACAATACTTTGAACAAGGTCAAGGGTACAGTAAAATAACCACCACTAACTTCAAGTCCAACGTTTTAATTTTAGGCTTTAATCAAAGATACCTGAGTATACTTAAACACAATGATTAGAAGTAGTGCGAGAGAGGGCATTAGTGTATGATGTTTAGATAATCGCATGACAATTAACCCCTTGTATATTGTGCTGCTAAATATCACCTTATTAGTTTTTCATACATGCGTAAATTTTATATAATTATATTATTATAACATATAAAAACTCGTAAGTAGACTACATCTATGTTTTAGGTTGTAATACTTGATGAAAAGAAATATAAATCGGTAACTTGGTATGGAGAAGCTAATCGTAAGAACACACCCACCGAGTGTGTGCACTGTGTCTTGTTATCGATGTAAAATGAAGTGAAATTCTCTTCTTTGTAAAATGTAAACTTCATGTAGACTTCGTAATCACTGCAAGAATGTTTGTTTATGGAATTTAGCCTCTATCCGCCCAAAGGGTGAGCACTTTCAGTGACAGGATTCGACCTCATGACACCCCGCTTGTGAGTAGCATCCTACTTACCAGACCATGTAAGAGATTCGCCATGTGACAACATTACTTCCTCTGATAAAAATAAATAAGTCTTCATAAGTTTGGAGTGGGTGGTCAATGTAAGGATACGTTCACCAGGTGACAGCACTACTGCTTGTGATGAAACGGATGAAGGAACGGAACAGATTATTGTTCTGTTTAATGTTACATAACGTGACGTAACAGAGGTTTCCACAAGTGAGTGCATTCATTAAAATATTCCGGTCATAGTTGGCGAGTCATATTAACATTCGTTCTCATCCACACGTTGAGGACGACATGCGTGTATACCAGTTTCTTTTGGAGAAAGTTAAAAATAATACACAAACATAAACAGTGTTTATCCATCACACATGGATTCTCAACAGCTGAGATCCAATATAATCACATTGGCTAACCGTTATATCGTATTTATATTCAACCACCATTATTATTAAATACCTCATAACAGAAGCGTAATCGTAAACTTAGTAAAAGGTGAAAATGAGTTAATTCAAAAGATGGAAATAATCTATACTGAATAAATACATAATTTTATAGCGAATGTTCAATCGATTTCTAAATAATAGAACAGATGAGTTAAATAATTGAGTTCCTCTTTTCTGCCCCCTAGTGGCACAGCATATGTCTGCGGACTCACATTGCTAAAAACCAGGTTTCGATACCTGTGGTGGGCAGAGCACATATAGCCCATGCTCATTGGGTAGTTGTTGCTTAATTTTAAACAAACAAAATTCTCTTTTCTGGTTATTAAATAATTATTACAGGTAGTTTGATTCACAATACGAGAAAGAACTGGAGCAACAAGCTTGTGTTATCAAACACTTCTTTCTCATTTTGTGAATTTTAATAAAGTGTTTTATATAATTATATCACTCAGTTTGATTTTTCTGCAAATTCCGACAATGTTTTCACAACGCTTACACACCAACTAGGTTATCTATGAAACAACACTGTTCCAGTGATAGAATTGCACATTTTCACAACATGAGTAAATCTGGAGAAGAAGTGTCAAAGCTAACCTTTTCTAGGCTACAAAAGGCAGTCTCGACTGTATTTAAAGTGAACTCAGATAGTATTCTGTAGGTGAAATGATTCCAGTGAATATACCACTTGAGACATTTGATAATGAATTGGTAAAAATGTTGGTTACCTATAAAACCCATCATACAGGTTTACACTTGTATAGTGCTGGTGGTCCAACTGTTTATAGTTAATTTCCTTTTGATTGATAGGAAAACATAAATACATTTAAAATTAACTTTAAAAACGTTTATAACAATAGTTCTTGTCTTTCTCACTTTTTAGACTTTTTGTCTTGTTTCGAATGAGTATTAACATTAGTTTTCATGTACATCTGTGGAAAGAGTGTTGTGATCCCCGTAAAACCTTTGACACTAATTGGAACGTTGTTTTAACACCTCTTTTCGGTCAAATCAGCTCAGTTGGAGAAAACAATTACTCCTGTGGAGTGGGGGGTCCAGTAATCGAATAATAGATACATAAATGGTAAGAGGTTGGCCTGTGCTAGAACTCTGAATTTCAGAATTATAGATCCAATTTTGCTTTCATGTATTACCAAATATATTATTCACACATGAAGCTGTGGCTACTTTGTAAGAGCGATTCTTAGAGTGGGTGGACATAGTGTGCTGCTAGGTGGTTGCTCTCTCTCCGACTCGGGACGACGGCAGCGAGTCTTAGTTGACTCACCATAAAACCCAAATATCCAAAAATGTAGACGTAGATAGATATTAGAAGCGTTTGCACCGATATCTTTAACTCTAGGAGAAAACAATTATGAAAAGTGTGAACTTAAATTTGATGACTGAAAAAATACTCATTTTGGGCTCTTTACTCTTTTTGCGACCAAACATTTTTTTAGTAACCAGGAAAATTTGAAGAAATATCAATATTTTTGTGGATTTTGTGTTTGTGTTTTGTATATCTATCTGAAAAAAGGTCCTACAAACTACTAGATACAATGTGAAAACATACTTATCAAAGGATACTCATGTGGTTCCTTGGAGAAGAAATAGCACTAGCGAGACTACCACATACACCACTGTGGTAATAAAGTGATTGTTGCTTTTCTGACAGTTAGTTGTGTTAATTCTTTAACCTATATGGGTTAACGTTTGGTCTACTAAATCGTGGGAGATGAAAACAATCTGTATTTATAGTTGATGTTCATTTCGCACACCTAAAATTCGTTCTGAGGACAAGTCTTGAGTGGTAGTCAAGTACCTGGAAAGTGAATTACTGACAGTTTTAGGGAAGAGGGGTTTACCTTTTAACCAAGATGTAATAAAATATTAAATATCTTGTCATTCTTTGTTTAAAATATCCACATGTTGTGAAAGTGGGACAAAGAAAAAACAAGTAAAGACATTCGATAAAATAACCATTGAGAATTCTGGAATCATGTTGAAACTGAACTTGTTTGTAGAACTGACTCCGTTGTATTATATACACATGAACCAAGCGCTATACAATAATAAAGAACAACTTATATAGCTTCGCTTGAGTATAGTGGTGTGAATAAAGGGTTTGATGACCATTCTATGTGTCCCTGTGTAAAAATTGCAAACAGACTGAGAAGATCGACTTCCACAACACAAATATATTGTAGAATATAACTTAGGCAAGTGTGACTTTTGTAAAAACAACCAGTTGGTGATAACTACATAGTGGACGTCTACAAACAACTAACACCTACACACTCAAAGTGAATTTTAAAGATTATAAAGTTATATAAGTGAAAGATGGATTTTATATAATATTTAAAAAAGTTAACAGAAGAGGTAGTTTAACTGTACGAGTTAGAAAACAAACTTTTTGTCAATAAAAAGAAATATAAGAATGGATTCACTGTAAGGCTTTAGATAGACTTCTATTGAGCAAAACGAGAAACTGTATTCTACAGAAGTAGTTTTACTGGGAGGTTTGAATAACAACTCTTTGTTCAAAGAAATATTATTAATAATTTAGAGTATTTTGAAATACATTTAGATAGAATGAAAACAACCTTATTTTAACTGAGAGATATTGAATGTAAGTAAGTATATTAAAATCTACATTCACAGAAAAAAAGTTTGAAAGTCTGATTTATGAGAAACGAGAAGGGCATGACTAGACGACCGTTACCATGGGAAACATGGATGATCATCTGTTTCTGGAGGCGGAAACGACAAACAGGTAGGTAAGTTGGGAAACGTGACCTTGATGGGAAAAGAAAAGATAGCCTCGCAACTGTATGGAAACTTATGATCTCATGGGAAGATGACGCTGTTAAAGGTTTGTTTGTTTGTTTGTTGAATTTCGCACAAAGCTACTCAAGGGCTATCTGTGCTAGCCGTCCCTAATTTAGCAGTGTAAGACTAGAGGGAAAGCAGCTAGTCATTACCACCCACCGCCAACTCTTGCTACTCTTTTACCAACGAATAGTGGGATTGACTGTAACATTATAACGCTCCCACGACTGAAAGGGCGAGCATGTTTGGTGTGATGGGGATTCGAACTTGCAACCCTCAGATTACGAGTAGAGTGCCTTAACCACCTGACCATCCCGGACCTCTGAAAAAATACTCTACTTATTTATAGTGTAAAGGACCCGGCATGGCCAGGTGGGTTAAGGCGTACGACTCGTAATCTGAGGGTCGCGGGTTTGCATTACCGTCGCACCAGACATGCTCGCCTTTTCAGCCGTGGGGGCGTTATAAAGTGACATTCAATCCCACTATTCTTTAGTAAAAGAGTAGCCCAAGAATTGGTGGTGGGTGGTGATGACTAGCTGCCTTCCCTCTTGTTTTACACTGCTAAATTAGGGACGGCTAGCGCAGATAGCCCTCGAGTAGCTTTGCGCGAAATTCAAAAACAACAACAAAAACAACATATACTTGAAAATTAAAGATAAGTTTTTAGTTTCACTGTTATATTTAGCTAGTCATTACATTTTACTGGAAACATATAAACGATAAATGTCTAGTGGGGCTATTGAATCTAGCTTGTTATTCTGTTTTACTTGAAACATAAAACATAGTCTAATGTGACTTTGCTCTAAAAAAAAAAACGTTCTTAATTTTAACTGAATGAATATCCTTAAGCAAACCGGCAATTGTTGTTACAGGAAAAACGTTCGACGCATAAATAGTGCCCAAATGTATTGGTGACACGTGAAAATTATACTTGCATTGTTACGTATCCATATTGAAGTATGGGAACTATGAACTGTCTTCCTTTCTCAGCGTTGTTATCGATATTAGTTCTCATGTGCTGCTAGTTGATAATCTGGGAAATATGTCTTTAACATATGAGGAGAATCCACTGTTGGATTTTGTTCCAGGTATCTTTTTCCCCTACGCGTGACATCAGTAGCAAAGGTGGGAACATACACTAAAGCCTCGAGCAAAATAGCGAGACCTTGACTCATTAAAAATCTCTAAGAACAAGGTGGAGAACAGATAATTATGTCCCTATGTGAAAATCAGTATCCTTTCTTTCTTTCTCAGGCTTGGTGATACTTAGAAAACATAACTGTAGTTGGTTTTTATTTTACAACTTATTATACTGTTTCAAGATAAACTGATATGCTAGAACAGAAAAATTATTTCACCAGACTTTATTACTGTACATTAACGTATAGGACTTGGTATGGTTGAAATAGTAAATCAACATATCATAAGCTCACGCTTTTACTTTATCAGCTGAGTATTTATCTAAATATTTTGAGAATAGAAGACTCAATAATTTTCTATAGCTTGTCTCGCTATTTTAGAATAATATTAAACAAAATACTGCTTGTTATTGTATCTGTTTTCTTCCAAATATCTCCGGAGTGATTTTGAGTAACAAGAACCACAATAAACCTCGCACTCGTATGTTTGTTTTATAACAAAGCCACATTGAGCTATTTGTTGTGTCTACCGCGGGAATTGAACCTCGGATTTTAGCTTTGCGAGTCCGTAGACTTATCGCTGTCCAACCGAAGAAGTGATAAATCTTGTACTCTGACATTTATAGAGAAATCATAAAACCAACTTTTCTATATAACCCTCGATTTAACGAGACATTAGATGTGAAAAAACACGAGGATTGAAATGTTTAGAAACATTTTGTTTGTGTACTGGCAACATTTTTCTTTCGAGAATTTTCTAATTTTAAAGGCGTCTTAATACGCACGTGGGCTAATTAGCCAGGTCGGAAGCACTTCAGGTTCAGGTATAACTGTCACAAAGTTTAAGCTACTGGCCAGAGGGAAGGCAGCTAGCCTATGCCGTCTGGCACCACAAGGGCTTGTGCGACTCCACTGAGTCCAATAGCAGAAATGACTGTTACTCTTACAACACCCCATATGAAAATGCGAAACGTTTTGGCAACATTACAGAATCCCATATCTTTTGCGTTGCAGTCCGAAACGTTAATTACTGGGCCACACCAGTCCCACTTTTTGAAAGAAAATAGTTAAACTCAGAAGTATCTATATGTACTTTGAGGTTTTTATGCTAACAATAAGTGCAATTTCCTTCAGATCCCCTTAACAGCGTTAATGTTGTATTTAATTTCTTTCATTTTGAAATTATTTTCAAAGATGTTTTGTCAGTTTTTCAGAAATTGTAATTATAATAAATACTAATTAATGAATGTGGGTTATCATAATTTGAATTATCAGTACAATTTGAAGGAATAACCTTAACAGTGTCATGAAAGAAAAGGATCTTGGTGTTAAAGTCAGTCAGTCTCTAAAACCATTCAAACAGTGCACTGAAAACAAATTCAAAGAGGTTATTATTTCATTGTACAGGTTACTGTTTATGCTACATTTGGAATATTGTATTCAGTCTTGGGCTCCTTACTTTAGAAAAGACAGAATCGTTGGAAAGTGTGTCATATGAGGAGAGGCTGAAATCTATCAGATTGTTTTATCTCGAAAATAAAAAGAGTAAGGGAGATTTAATTGAAGTATTTAAAAATCTAAAGGGAAGTGGTAATATTGATGCATAATCTATTTTCATATTTAACAGTGAGAACAGTAGGACTAAGTGATAGAAATATAATATTTTGCAGGGTAGGAGTCATTTTCAGCTAAGACAGTTTTATTTTGCTAATAGGGTGGTTGGTATTTAGAATGGGTTACCTTGAGATGTCGTAGAGGCAGTAAAGTAAAATACTTTTAGGTTAAAGTTTGATAAGTATATGAATAATAAAGGCTGACTTTAGGTTTTCTTTATTATTATTATTTTAAGTCAGTTTAGAGTGTGGTACAGCCCAAATGAACCAGTATGTTCCTGGTTGTCCCAGAACGCTATATCAAACATATAGTGGTAGATTTTGTCGTTAAAGGTGCACTGTATAGATATACAAATAAATATTGTGATATTTTCAAGATATGTATTTGCGATGTTTATATATATATTTATATGTAATTGATAGATGATGATTCTTACTCTCTAGTGGATAATTTGAAGTCAGTAAAACTGTATCGAAAATGTGAAACTTAATCAATAATTACTTTATAAATAGTTAGACAAAATAAACAACAGCCTCTGTGTACAAAATATCCCAATAGCATTTGAATCTAAACTTATTCTACATTTAAACTAATCCTTTCTAAGTCATGAAATACTGAGTGCATCAAAGCAGTGAACTGTTAATATAACACACCGTTTATAGACTGGATGAAGTAAATCATTATCAAACTTCACGAAACGGTTAAAATCAACACTGACGAGCTACTCATAAAATATCTTGCTATATTTTACATTAATACATAAAAAACAATTACAAATACAAAACATATTTATACAAACAATGGATAATTAAATCTTCAAAGGTGTATATGTATATAAAATATTTAGAAATACCTTTATTTAGTTGAAGTTAGGCATTTACATTCACATATTAATAAGATTAGTGCCCCGGCATGGCCAGACAGGTTAAGGCATTTGACTCGTAATCTGAGGGTCACGGGTTCGAATCCCCGTCGCATCAAACATGCTCGCTCTTTCAGCCGTGGGGGTGTTATAATGTGACGGTCAATCCCCCTATTCGTTGGTAAAAGAGTAGCCTAAGAGCTGGTGGTGGGTGGTGATGACTAGCTGCCTTCCTTATAGTCTTATACCGCTAAATTAAGGATGGCTAGTGCAGATAGCCCTCGTGTAGCTTTGTGCGAAATTCGAAAAACAAACAAACATAAATATATTTTATTTCTGTCGTTTTCATACATAAAACAATAAGATTTAAAACAAATTATCTGAAACATAAGTTTTGTGGAAATGAAGTGTAACATTTGAAACAAGATGGTGTTAGTATACAATAACCTCATATTCCAGAAGCAAAGAAAGATATCAACATGTGAGTTCATTTTTGTTTTTTCTCTTCAACGTTTTTGTTTTTCATTTTCTAGTCGTTTCTGGGCTCTAATTTAACATTATTTCTACATCTTGTTTACGATGTTTTGTTTCTATATTGAATAAAGTTTTAAGGTAATGTCTGATATTATGCTAATTTAGTCCTTTCGCCAAGGTCAAATGGTTCGTTAAGTAAGCTTTAAATCAGAGCGTTGGTAGACCACGTGGGGGGCTTTTCATTTAATTTTGGTTTTGCAATTCCAATGAAAGTTATGGTATCATGTTTTTTAAATTTGAATTTAAAGTAGTAGTTTTGAGTATTTATATAGGAAGAGAGTATATTGAGGTAATTTCATTACTTTTTACTTTTACAAGGGTGGTTGTAATCGATAAGGCAAGAGCTGTTTGTGAACTAAATTCTTTTCATAAATAGCAACAAGACCATTCACTTGTCAAATCCTATGTATCGATCAACAGCTGTTTTGTGTGAGGAAACTGATTATGGTAAGTCCAAGTCTAATAGTAATAGATAGAAAAATGATTTACGTTGAATGATAATGTTTGTAGTACATTGTAAATCTGCGCCATTTAGCGTTTATTTACCTCACGTGCGTACTAACCTCTATTGTTCTAGCAGCTGGCGTATCTGTCTAAATCAGGATTATGCAGCGTGTAGTTGCTAAGGTTGTCGCTAATCCACAATGTAATTTATCCTCTGCACGTGTGAAATGTGTTCGTAATATCGCTTGGGAATAACATTTAACTATGTAACATTGATGACAAGAAAACACATGCCCAAGGAAATTTCCTCCAATCTGAGTATATAGAGATTCATCTAAGGAGCTATAAATCTCGTACCGAACCGTACATGGCCTAGAAGTTAACGTGTCTGAAACAAATGGTTCATGGTTCTCAATCCGTTGCCATGAAAACACGCTAACACTTTAGAGCCCTGCACGAGTTAAAATTATATGAGTGATCGTAAAATTCCACCATTCAGTCAAATAAGAGCAGGTCAAGAAGTGATGGTGACTGGTGTTGACTAGCTATCTTTAAAGCTAGGGACGGTGTAAGACTAACAATATATAGCTTTGCGCAAAATTCTAAAATACAAACGACCTTTCTTTGAGTCATTATATTGGAAGGAGGAACTTTACAGTGGTGTTCATTTCGACTTTTAGTACGAAGTCAGTTAGTAGGCTGACATCTTGATGCAGTTATGTTACATCATTACTGATGTAGTTTAAGTTGTGCGTTTCAATAATTCTCATCGATATTTGTCATCATACAAGTAATAGGCCACTTTACCAATACCAAAATATAAAACAAGAAGCGTTTAGTATACTAGAGTAATATATATATATATATATACAAGACTCAATAATTATAGTACTCTATTAACTAATTCTATTCACAGTTCGTTCTATAAAACGAGTATCATTCTAACGTTGCGATAGTTTTATTAACGATTATTTTAATGGCTAAAGAAAATGTAAGGTGTCGGTTCCAAAACCATTACTATTCCTAGACTGTTAGTGATTTAAGATAAAGTTCACAGACCTAAGATATAGGGCTATAAATCCTAATAAAACTATTCAGTAGTGATTGTTTTTTAGGCTTAGTAAAAGTGTTAGCAATCGTCTTTCGTTTACTTTTTTTCTCTACGTGCCAATGAAAGGCCAGCTATGTAAGGGTATTTAAGATACAAAAATATACATGAAACGCAAATTTTACACATCTCAAATTCCTTATTGAAGTAATTAAAATAACTTTGATTCAAAACATTTCGAGTCAAGGAATATCTAGTGTTTTAATTTATGGGAAAGCTGTTTTTAAAATTCAGTTTATGTTTTTTTATGTATTTATATCAATACCTGTCCATTGAAAATGTGAAATTTGGTTCACGCTGGTTTTACCACTGTGACAACTTCAACATGAAAACATCAAGTATTCAACATATCTTTCTTTATTTAACGTAATTTTTTCAAGACAAAACCAGCGATCGTAAAGCATAGAAGATGTTCATATGGATAATTGCATTGATTTTAGGGATTTTCAAAACTTGAAAATAAAATCAGATAGCTATAAAAATCGTTGGAAAACAAGTTATTGTGACTAGAGAATAAATAATACATGATACTATCCAGATTTATTGCAACTTACTTAGTATAAAAAAAGGTTTTTGTCTTCAGTGCTAAGTATCAAATAGGTACGGATCACTTTGGAATCAAAATTACTGAAGGGAATTTCGAGATAGCAATTGAAAGTTTACGTAAAAAGAACAACAGAAAACACGCACACAAAAACAGTAATAGATAAAAAAAAAAACATGACTTTATTAAGAGAGGAGATCGCCAGGTGATGAGTTCCAAATTCGAACTGACTGTTGATAGAGGTCAGATATGTATAAGATATAACTTTTATTACTACGTCTCAGTTCTCGAAAAGCGTGTGCGACACGTGCCGTTTGGCGGGAAGGACGACTGTAATCATCTTGACCCAGTTTTCTCGGAATTAATCTCCATATAACGGAAAGTTTGTCATAAACTGCTACAATTACATCATACCCAACAGCTACTTACAAAGTCTAGACGTTTGTTTCATTGTGTATCCTGTGAGAACAGAGCAGGTGCAATAATTTGTAACACAGTAATAAAGTTTTAGAGGATGTAGCACTTGTGTAACAGTTAGAAATAAAGGACACAATAGGCAACTCTCTAGTCTGTTCGTGGTTTCATAGTCATAGTCGTAATGTCATCTTGTTTGATGCAACATCAAACGCTCGAGACAACCCAAAAAGTTAAACAAGAAACCTTATGCTTAAATTGCTTTAATTAGAAACCTTAACAAAGAAAAATGTTGATATAAACTCTGTGGTCAATAAAACAGGTTTTTTGTCAGCTTCTACGGGAAGTTTCAACTTGTATGTTAACATGAATGTCGTTTTATGATTTGAATTAATGGTTTACAAGTAATGAGTTGACCCTGTAACCCTGACTAACACTAGTTGGTTACTTTGAGGGCTCGTAATAAAATACATGACTGCGGCACAAAAAACAATTCAGTACTATACTAGATAAGAAAGTGTTATAGAATGTTCCCAGTCTGTATTGACGCATTCCCAACGACACATTTCTGAAGGTTAGAAACTGTGGATAAATTGTTGTTAAAAACATTTTAATATGTTGGTCGTTTACTGTGTTCCAAAGAGATATAACACTTTAGCTAGTACAGTGGATAGTCATGGTAAAGGTTATTTAAAATGTGTTTTTTTCTTTTGTATGTGATAAAGTATATGAAACCACTACGAACAGGAATCTAAATGATGCACAAGGAAATTAATGAAGACACACTGTAAAATTATAAAACCCAAAATTCGTTGTTTATGATGTTAAAACGTGTAATTACATCACTCTAATACTGTAAATAAATTTATGAAATATATCCACAAAATACGGCAGAACTATAAAGTAACTTATGAAGTTAATCATAGATCGGAAGCTATGGTTAAGGTATAGGTTCATTGATAAAACTATTGTGTTATCCCTAGATCAGATTAATTGCTAGTTATGCTTCATCACGACCAGTAATTCAGAGTCATTGATATCTATGGTGTACTATCTTCAGAAGAATGGTGATGACTATGTTGTATTACCACCAGAGAAAAGATCAAAGTCGACTACAGGTATGTTGTGTTATATTCAGAGCATAGGTGAAATTAAGAGTAGAAACTGTTTTTCAGGGTGTAAATAAAATTAAACCCAGAAAGTTTATTTTCAAGTTCTATACTTGTTTCAATAAGTGCTGGTTTCTGTGTGAGCGTATTGCTTGTGTTAACTTTATAATAATAAGCTGATTTAAATTTTTAAGGTATACTTTGAGTTTCTTTTACAGTCTTGTTGTTAAAAAGTTAACTGGGCTTAATAACTAATGAACCAGTTTGATTGCCGTTTCTCTGAAGTGTAGATTAACCTCAACATGCACCTGCTGAGCTTACTGATTAAAATCATCATGTTGAATTACAAATCATACAGTCAGTAGGTGGCGCATGCACATTAGAGTAACTTTGCTTTCAAGGCTTTTTGAAACAGCAAATGCATAATGTATTGTGTATAATTTATTTTAATTTGAACAACAAAAATGTACCATATGATATGCGAAGTACAATTTTGTTGTAATCATTAGAAAAACTGTATGTAAAAGAACAGGTTGGCCACACGAGATAAACAAATATTCGTTAAAATATATATTTCACTATTCAACAAACCGAAACTTCAAATACTTTATTTGTATATGTAGCTACCAATGAATATTTTTATTTTACGGAATATTCCTACTTTCCTATTTGATCTCACTTATTTTATTTAACTTCGTTAATTTCTACAGAAATCGACATGTATGGATTAAGAATTGTTTTCACAAACATAATATAATATAATATAATATAATATAATATAATATAATATAATATAATATAATATAATATAATATAATATAATATAATATAATATAATACGATACAATATAATATAATATAATAGCACTCGGTTAAAAACTGAAGAAAAGAAGCAATTATTAATTCAGCAATAGCGTAATTGGTTTAAGAAGTTGTATCCTATAAAATCTGAGCTTTATCAATAAGTTCAAAACATATCAGTAGTCCTAATCTCTCACACACAGTTTCCTCAGTAAGTTCAAAACATATCAGTAGTCCTAATCTCTCACACACAGTTTCCTCAGTAAGTTCAAACACTTCAGTAGTCCTAATCTCTCACACACAGTTTCCTCAGTAAGTTCAAACACTTCAGTAGTCCTAATCTCTCACACCCAGTTTCCTCAGTAAGTTCAGACACATCAGTAGTCCTAATCTCTTACACACAGTTTTCTCAGTAAGTTCAAACACATGAGTAGTCCTGCTCTCCGCGTGTTTTGTTTTACCCTCATCATGCCACAAGCAGAACAAAATATACGGCCTGACGAACTAATGAATGAATATTTACTTTACACTTATTGTAAATGTTACAAATGTTGTTACCAGTTTGGTTATTAATTTTGACTTCATGCCTCGATACTCGATAGTAACCTTCATTAGCTTTAAGACTACGACACTATTATTTAAAACAGATCTGTACTTTACAGAATGAACCAAATTTTTTTCTAAAATATATGGTGGTGATTTTTTCTTTCTAAAACAGTGTTAATAATTTCCTTTATAGTAAAGTCATGGAACGTAGGTTAATAGTATTTTGTCATCACCCGCATGTACTCGGTACAGCCAAATCAAGCATCGTTATTTGCGCTGCTATCACTTGAGAGTAAAAGTTCTTTAACTGGGAGAAGTTCATAAAATTTAACAAATATGTGCTTAAAGGTTTGCAAAGAATGATGAATAATAACCGTCAACCCACTGATTCTTTTGAAAATTGAGCTAGAAACTTATAGTCTAGTTTGCTTGACCTAACCGATACTTGTGTATCTACACGTGCTTTCATCCTGTAGTTTTACCTGCTTGAAATAAGCCGAATGAAAATAATTAAACCGTCCAGCTTTACTCTTAGGTGAAGTTGTAGAAAACCTGTTAAACCAATAGCCCACGTGGGTCAAACTTAGTTGAAGTTGTGGAAAACCTGTCAGACCAATAGCCCACGTGGGTCAAAACTGAGGGATTTATTTTAAATAACTTTGCATATGGGGCTTATATTTAAATAAAATTTGACACCTAATAGTAGGTTGTGAAGATCTATCAATGTACCACATTAAAAGCACATAACATTTGAGTACGTTTTTTCTATCAAATGAACTTTCTGTACTTTAGGTTTGAGAAGAACGAGACGAAATTTAATCAAAATCGGATATCTTCTATCTCGTGTATGTTTTTAATGGGTTGCCTTGAAATTTGTTAGAAGTAAGAGTTCAGTAGAACACATCCACTAAAAATATGTTATAATTTGTATTATCACAGTCCGGGCTACAGAAAGTGTCAAGTTACTGAAGTATCACAACTGATTGATGTGGTCCACGACACACTACCGTGTGTTTTGATGTACTGAGCTGTTTGTGACAAAATGAATTATTGTATTGGCAGTATGGCTTATTGATGTACTTCATTGTTTCAGTAGTAAAACCGAAGGTGTGATCCCTCTGGTAAGCACAGTCAGCTTATTGTACTGTTTCGCTTACAATATTAAATCTTACAGTTGTTGTCTTTTTGTTACCGTATGTTTGCACTTTTGTCTTTATTTTATTTCTGTGTTTTCTGCTGAAAATTGTGAAGTAATAAATGAAAATATTTGTGATTTACTGTTTCATATTTCTCCTGCTAGAAGAATAATTTGTTTTTTTGTTTTTGAATTTCGCGCAAAGCTACTCGAGGGCTATCTGTGCTAGCCGTCCCTAATTTAGCAGTGTAAGACTAGAGGGAAGGCAGCTAGTCATTACCACTCACCGCCAATTCTTGGGCTACTCTTTTACCAACGAATAGTGGGATTGATCGTCACATTATAACGCCCCCAAGGCTGGGAGGGCAAGCATGTTTGGTGCGATCGGGATTCGAACCCGCGACCCTCGAATTACGAGTTTAACGCCTTAACACTCTTGGTCATGCCGGGCCTTAGAAGAATAACAGTAAGCGATAACATCCGTCCGAATGATCTTGGAGCGCGAAATATCATTTGTGCACGTTCTACAGCTGTATTGTGATAATGTTTATGTTGTACATACAGGTGTGTGAAACTAAACTCAGATATTTTTCTATAATTAAGTAGTTATATTTTATCGAAGCACACACATATATATATGTATATAACAATAAAACTAGCGAATTACGTTCAGCACTATTCTCTCCAAATTGTATGATATGTTCTGATCTTTTTATGAAAGTATACAGTACAGTTAACAATGGCCAATTAAATGGGTCTATACAAAGTTGTGCCAGACTAGGTTCAGTTGTAATTTCAGACTACATGCTATAAATATACGTTACATTTTGGATGAGGAATATATAATATATAATATACGCCTCCCTACCAGAGGTTGTATTAGTTTTATTAAAATGGTTTTGAGTAAGAAAACCAGCATATCACGTTCCCACTTTACCTAGTTTAAAGTTGCGGTGAAAGGTGATATATAAAAATTACATTTCGACATTGTTTGTCGTTTCACATCTTAAAAAGATGCTTAGCATCTCTTTCGAATGTAAAATATTTACACAAAGATCATAAACGTGTCTCAGCTCAGGGAATTTGAACTTTCAAGACAACAATATGTTTTTTTTATTTAACAGAATTATAAAACAAAGTATGGTGGATCAATTAGGGTTACAAGACTGCCCAGAAAGAGACCTACAAGAAGCCATACTATAGTCGTAATAGAATTTATGATCATGAATTCATCACATGACCAATCGAATGAAGAGTGTACGATAATGAATTACAGCAAATGACCAGTGAGAAAGAAGGATATACAATTAGAATTACGACATATGACCAATCAGAACAAATGATATACGGGAAATATTACACATATAACAATCCAAAATGTTGAATGTCTATGCTTGTATTTAATTATATATGTTAGAAAGAAGTGGCAGAGCAATATATATAAATTGTACGAAGAAAATGGTGTATTAGGAAAATAAAAAAAACAACAGAAAGTAATAGTATGATGAATAAGCGATCATAAACTCCAGAACGAATGTTACATTTATGGTTGTTCCTTCGTAATAGGGCCTGGCATGGCCTAGCGCGTTAAGGCGTGCGCTTCGTAATCTGAGGGTCACGGGTTCGCGCCCGAGTCGCGCCAAACATGCTCCTCCTCCCAGCCGTGGGGGCGTTATAATGTGACGGTCAATCCCACTTTTCGTTGGTAAAAGAGTAGCCCAAGAGTTGGCGGTGGGTGGTAATGACTAGCTGCCTTCCCTCTAGTCTTACACTGCTAAATTAGGGACGGCTAGCACAGATAGCCCTCGAGTAGCTTTGTGCGAAACTCCAAAACAATCCTTCGTAATAAGTCTCCACGATTAGTATTTCATCGTATAACATTATATGAATTATTACTATTGTTAACTTATATACCAGTATGTATATACATATAAAAGTAACAAACAGTTTATATATATATATCTTATTGCATGATAATTCTAAGTAAAACGCTGCTGTAACTCCAATGAATTTATATTATTACGACTACATCTGTGTTTGTGTGTGTGCATAAGCTTAGTACAAATGTGTATACAATTTAATTTCACTGATCTATGCATGTTTATACTAATGTCACAATGTTGTTGTTTGATTTCATTAGTATATCATTTTGTACTGAGTATGGCTTAGTGGTTAGCATGCCAAGCTACGGATCAGAGATATCATCGAATTGTTGTCATAAAGAACACACTGCCAGGCTATGGGCTCAAGATCTTATCGTATCATTGTCATAAATAAATCAATAATCCCGCATCTTGCTTTAAAACTGTAGATGCGTTATAAGAGTAACGGTCAAATCTAAAGTTAGCGAAGACTGTTGAAGATGGTCGTTGCATGTCTTTGTGTGAATATATAAAAATATCGCTTATTATTTCACAAGATTTTAACATAATATCATTTCATCATATCTCAGTATTTCAACGGCATATAGTTTCATCATATTCAGTATTTCAACGCTATATCGTTTCATATTACAGTACTTGAACACTATATTATTTTTGCATCTCTGTGTATTTCAACGTGTTATCATTTCATTTCTAACTATTTTTCAGTGTAATATTATTTCATATCTAACAGTATTTCAACTTTATGTCATCTCACATCTAAAATTATTTCAACGTAATATCATTTCATATCTAACAATATTTTAACGCTATGTTGTATTCACACAATACTTCAACGTCTACACTTTAAAAATCAATTCGAGTCCGAACGAGATATTTGTGCTTCAACAACAACAACAGTCCATGATTTACTTTTAGACATTTGTTTAAAACAAACAAATAGTTTCAATCGTTAAAGTATTGGCAAAACAAACAGAATCTCCTAAAGTCTTAAGTCAATTCTCAGACTGTTTCAGTCACAAGTTTAGATTGGTTTTGTAATTTATTCCACAGGCCATTTTACATTGTCAATGAGCGATATAACAAGCAATGAGTGTCTCTAAAAGACTGTTGAGGCTAGCTCCATACGTTAAAACTACCAGTATATGTGTTATTGAAATTTCAACTCTCTGTTGCGTAAGTGTTTGTAGATTTGTTTTTGTCTATAGCTGATACAATTGAAAAATTGTCTGTTGAAAAACAGAAATAGGCGCACAGATAATTACAATACTAAATACATCTACTTATTAACGTTACACGAGCTCGATTATTATAACTAAAGTATCATGAACTTGAATATCACGTTTATGGTGTATTAAATATTCTTAATGTCGCAGAGTTTTATAATAAAACTTTAACGTAAATTATTAATTTGTGAGTAAACGTACTGATAACACTCATCAGAACGTCTTTACCCCATACAGCGAAGAAATGTCTAGCAACGTGTCTTAAAAGATAACTTGTTAATAAAATAATACAAGAAAACCCATGCAATATGCAGAGACTTAATAACTCATATGTATAAGTTCTTAACAACTAAGTGTTGAGCAAACGAATTATATAGTACCACATTACCTTCAAAATACTCCACATCAAGCTGTAGACACCCGAAAATATTAAACATGTTTGCACCAAATTAACGCAGTCCAATAAAATCTGCTAAATTATAATATCAACTGATACATGGATTATATATGTAAAAACGGCTCGTTTGGGTTGAGAAAATTTTTTACGTAGAGGAGTGAACAACGTTTTGACCTTCTTCGGTAATCGTCAGGTACTCGAAGTTCCTTAAATATTGTTTAGTAAAAAATTTGTTTTTCTTAGATTCCATAAATATTGTTTAGTGTATACTTGTTTTTCTTGGATTCCATAAATATTGTTTAGTGTATACTTGTTTTACTTGGACTTCCTTAAATATTGTTTAGTGTATACTCGTTTTACTTGGACTTCCTTAAATATTGTTTAGTAAACTTCTGTTTTTACTCAAAGTTTATAAATCTTGCGTGGTAGACATTTGTTTTACTTGGACTTTCTTTGATATTGTTTAATAAATCTTTGTTTTATTCGAACTTTCTTAATTATTGTTTAGCAGTTATATCAATAAGTTGGACTAACTTGTGTCTTAAGTTGAACTAAATAGATAATCTTGTTAGAAAGACACAAATTTGTAGAGTGGCAGCGAACCACAAGTACAAATACTGGAGTGTGTGTGTGTGTTTTCTTATAGCAAAGCCACATCGAGCTATCTTCTGAGCCCACCGAGGGGAATCAAACCCCTGACTTTAGCATTGTAAATCCGTAGACTCACCGTTGCACTAGCGGGGGACACAAATACTCGACTAATATATTAATCTAAATTTATATTCCTTTCTCAGTGCCAACAAAAATCCCAGTTTTCAAGGCTAACCAACACTACCTTTCCCAATAATATTTACTTGTTTGAAAATTCAGATGATCATTTTATGCGTTCTTGTTTTATATCACAAAACATATTCATCATTCTTCAGGATTATTCTCTTCTGAACGTTTTTCAAAGGTAATTTAATATTAGAAGCGAGGAAAGACCTGTTATAGAACTAGAGATTTGTATGCAGAACGAGCCTGAAACACATCTAGTTAAACCTGTATATAATAGGTGAGCAAATCGCCATTATAGCGTTGGAACGTGACGGGTTAACGAATATTTTCTTTCATCGCATACGCACAAACACGTACACTGTACAAAACACCCTCAAGTGTGTAATACAAAATTTCAAAAGCTTTCAAAAGTGAAAGAAAAATGAAGAATTCTGTAATAACCTTTTTTTTTGCCAGGCTACTCTTTAAATTTGATTGGACACCAGGAGGTTATTGTTGGGTCAAGCAATTATTCGTATACAATGCTATTTTGTTTATTATTCGTAATTTCTTCATTGTATCTTTCATTTGTCCGAATTTCGCCAGAATATACTACACTGTGCTCTTTCGCTTATATTTATTTAAGAGATATATAATACAATACAGATATTCTTCTAGTAGTCTTATACAGATACTCAACAAAAAAACAAAACAACTAATTTTTTACATCCAGAAACCAAATGAAACGAGAGGTTATATAAAAAAGAAACCATTCACAGAGAATAAACCTTAAATCGTATTGTTGGTTTAACATGAATAATTTATTACACCCAGAAACCGGACGAAACGACACGTTATAAATAAGAAACCGTTCAGGAAGCTAAACTTTAAATCGTATCGCTAGTATTAACTATATTATAGTATCTGTGCTTCAAAACTTTATAATTTAGTTTCATAAAAATAACAAGTCATCACTGAGACTCCCCCTGCCATAATATCTTATTTACTGCTCCTTTTTATTTTGGGTGTATCTTAAATAAAAATAGAAACAGTGTAACAGCCGTTCCGGTGAGATCTTGAACGTTATTACATAATAGACTTACATCTGTTTTATTTTCTCTCTTGTTTTCCATTCAGAGCGTTTTCGTTACCCAAGAGTTTTAAATTATATTCTGAAAGTTTACTGGGGTGTTTGTAACATTCTTAAATCCTATTTTACGACAGGTGTAACAAATGTTACTGACAACATATTTACAAATTCGGTAATTAAACTGGCATTGTGACAAACACGAAAATGTTAGTGATGGCGTGATGTTAATTGTTTGGAGATAATAATGTACTGATACTAATTTACACCATGATGTTGGAAAAATACGTAGGCTCAAGAATTTTTGACAGAAATGAAATAGAATCTTTATAACTCGAGCACTTTCGAGAGGTGGACCTTTCTTCTACTAAATTACACCAGTAACCAATACACGATTTGTAATTAATTAAACCAACTGTTTCTGTGCTATGAAACTGAATCAACTTGTGATGGAAATTAATCTAAACCACTGTTAGATAAACACGTGTTTATGTCCACTTATAACTGACAAACCGCTGGACTGATTGCCACCAAACCTAGCTTGCACCCCTATGTGATAAAGTGGTTGGTGTTTGGACTTGACCCACCTTTGTTATTCCCGGCCACGTGTCTTCAAAATACATACCCAACACAGTTTTGAATAATGAAGCTTGAAATCGATCTATAGCAGTAGTTTAGCTTGATGTATAAGAAATAAACTTAGTTACGGTATAATTTAATGAGTATTCTGTTCTAACTATCATTTACAACATGGGTTAATTAGAATTTGGAAATGTTATTACTTGATTAAAATAAGTGTTCAGATGCAGCGAGAGTTATTGAAACCTATCATTAGCAAGTCCTGTAGTTTGTGTGTGTAGTACAACTCCTGTGCTATTTGGGCGGAAGTATCTGGCCAGCTACTATATGCTTTATAAGCACTTAGTTTCAATGCACGTACATACAGACTCCTGGAACTGAAGGACTAGGAAACTTAACGTTTACTTTACAGTTTACTTAAAGAGGTGAAGGTCACTTTGTTTCTCAGAACGGCTGGTATAGGTATTACCATGTTTACTGATAAGGGGAAAACAACATTTCAACCTTCCTGGATTAAGACCTGAAGATGACCTAGGAAGGTCGAAACGTTGTTCTCCCCTTATCAGTAAACGTGTTAATATCCATACCAGCCGTTCTGAGAAACATTTTTATTTCGAGTGGGTATCTTGTCATCAAGAATTAAGGTCACTTTATTTATTTAGGTAGTGACTCCTGCTACTTGTGTATCTCATTCAAGTTTCAACTTATATGTGCCGAGATTACTCTGAAACCACACTGTAATCCTCTAGGAACTCTGCTAGTAAGTTGTACACTAAGGAATGTTTTTAGGACATTATAGTAGTGATCTGTGGGAAGACACACTTTTGAAACTATATGTAAGACTGTGTAATAGTGATTCTGTGGAATCTTTACCTCAGGGACCCGTTTGTAAAGCATTATAGTAGTAATATAGGGAAGACACACTTTTGAACATTTATGGAAGGCTCTGTGGCAGTAATTGTGTGAAATCTACACCCCAAAATTTGTTTGTAAGGCATTATAGTAACGATTTATGGGAAGTCACATTTTCGAATCTGTTTGTAAGCCACTGTGATGGTTATTTTACAGAAGCTGTACTTTAAGTAGTGTTTGTAATTCATTATGTTGGTTATTTTAGGAAGTTGTATTTTAAGAAGTGTTTGTAATACAAGCTTAACCAGACCTGATCAGAAACATCTGGTATCTACAATTCAGCAGTAACTATTCTAGTGTAACCCGACCCGGCATGGCCAGGTGGTTAGGGCATTCGACTCGTAATCTGAGGATTGCGGGTTCGAATCCCTGTCACACTAAACATGCTCGCCTTTTCAGCCGGAGAGGCGTTATAACGTGACGGTCAATCCAACTACTCGTTCGTGGAAGAGTAGCCCAAGAGTTGGCGGTGGGTGGTGATGACTAGCTGTCCTCCCTCTAGTCTTACACTGCTAAATTAGGGACGGCTAGCGCAGATAGCCCTAGAGTACCTTTGCGCGAAATCCAAAACAAACCAAACCAATCTAATGCAATCATGTCAGTAAGGGTATTGTAGTAGTTGATTGGATATTGGTTAGCGTGTTATAATAACTGATAAACTACAACTATAAGATGAAACCACAGAGCAGAAGGTATAGAACTATGAAATTATTTGCACATTTTTTTTTTATAAATAAGCAAAGAAAGAGAAACAACATTCATCTCAAAGCAGTTCATTGTATCAAATGCCAGTCGTAAAAACAAGAGGTACACTATATATTATACTGATAATAAGATTTGTATTTAGGGTTATTTCATTACAGCAAAGCATTGATCTCCAACGTTCCTGCTTTTCAAATTACATCGACAGTAACTGTCGCATTTAAAAAAAAAAAAAACTGTTCTAAAGTTCATGTTAAGCACGTTCCGTGTATGAGTAAATATACATGTTCTACAAATAACTCTCACCGGTATAATACTAGTCTGCTTGACAGCTGGGAGTTCATCATTTTGAAACTAGCAGGTGGTTCAAATTCGGTTTATGTTTACATGCTATTTGAAGGAAAAGTAGTTGTGCTAATAAATTATTCTGTGCTGATAAGTACATTTCGAACATAACATCGGGATTTGAAACCTAATTTCTTCCGCAGCTAAACGTTTTACTCTGGAATGTTCGTCTTTATTCTGTTTAGTCTTAACCAGCTACTGCTCAATTATTAAAATTAATTTCTCACATATTACGTTGTATTGGGATTACATTACTTCAGTTAGTTGTATTATTTTCAAATGAAGAGTGTGCTAATTGAAAGCTATAATACGAGGGTGAAACAAGAGAATAAAACTGTCATAAATGTGATTATAAGGTTAACCCATGGTACCAATGGTAAATCTGGATATAAGTTATTGTGGGATTTCAAAGAGCAAAACAGACCAGTAGTTGAAGGAAAGATTCATATTAAATACTTCATGAGATATCCTGACTAGGTAGTTATTTTAAAAATAGCCAAGAGTGCTGATTTATGATTTGTATGGTTAAGTATTCTCTTTACTAAAAATCAAGTCAGTGACTGGTTCAGTATAAGATTCTGATATCATGTAAATAACGAGCTGTTGTAGCTATAATAAAACATATATGTACAGTCAGATCCTTATATCATGTAAATAACGAGCTGTTGTAGCTATAATAAAACATATATGTACAGTCAGATCCTTATATCATTTAAATAACGAGCTGTTGTAGCTATAATAAAACATATATGTACAGTCAGATCCTTATATCATTTAAATAACGAGCTGTTGTAGCTATAATAAAACATATATGTACAGTCAGATCCTTATATCATTTAAATAACGAGCTGTTGTAGCTATAATAAAACATATATGTACAGTCAGATCCTTATATCATGTAAATAACGAGCTGTTGTAGCTATAATAAAACATATATGTACAGTCAGATCCTTATATCATGTAAATAACGAGCTGTTGTAGCTATAATAAAACATATATGTACAGTCAGATCCTTATATCATTTGAATAACGAGCTGTTGTAGCTATAATAAAACATATATGTACAGTCAGATCCTTATATCATTTGAATAACGAGCTGTTGTAGCTATAATAAAACATATATGTACAGTCAGATCCTTATATCATTTAAATAACGAGCTGTTGTAGCTATAATAAAACATATATGTACAGTCAGATCCTTATATCATTTAAATAACGAGCTGTTGTAGCTATAATAAAACATATATGTACAGTCAGATCCTTATATCATTTAAATAACGAGCTGTTGTAGCTATAATAAAACATATATGTACAGTCAGATCCTTATATCATGTAAATAACGAGCTGTTGTAGCTATAATAAAACATATATGTACAGTCAGATCCTTATATCATGTAAATAACGAGCTGTTGTAGCTATAATAAAACATATATGTACAGTCAGATCCTTATATCATTTGAATAACGAGCTGTTGTAGCTATAATAAAACATATATGTACAGTCAGATCCTTATATCATTTAAATAACGAGCTGTTGTAGCTATAATAAAACATATATGTACAGTCAGATCCTTATATCATTTAAATAACGAGCTGTTGTAGCTATAATAAAACATATATGTACAGTCAGATCCTTATATCATGTAAATAACGAGCTGTTGTAGCTATAATAAAACATATATGTACAGTCAGATCCTTATATCATTTAAATAACGAGCTGTTGTAGCTCTAATAAAATATATATGTACAGTCAGATCCTTATATCATTTAAACAACGAGCTGTTGTAGCTATAATAAAACATATATGTACAGTCAGATCCTTATATCATTTAAATAACGAGCTGTTGTAGCTATAATAAAACATATATGTACAGTCAGATCCTTATATCATTTAAATAACGAGCTGTTGTAGCTATAATAAAACATATATGTACAGTCAGATCCTTATATCATTTAAATAACGAGCTGTTGTAGCTATAATAAAACATATATGTGCAGTCAGATCCTTATATCATTTAAATAACGAGCTGTTGTAGCTATAATAAAACATATATGTACAGTCAGATCCTTATATCATTTAAATAACGAGCTGTTGTAGCTATAATAAAACATATATGTACAGTCAGATCCTTATATCATTTAAATAACGAGCTGTTGTAGCTATAATAAAACATATATGTGCAGTCAGATCCTTATATCATTTAAATAACGAGCTGTTGTAGCTATAATAAAACATATATGTACAGTCAGATCCTTATATCATTTAAATAACGAGCTGTTGTAGCTATAATAAAACATATATGTACAGTCAGATCCTTATATCATTTAAATAACGAGCTGTTGTAGCTATAATAAAACATATATGTACAGTCAGATCCTTATATCATTTAAATAACAAACTGCTTTAGCTATAATAAAATAGGTATGTACATGTGAAGAAATATTTGGCTTGAAAATCGTCCGAAATAACTGTCTTCCTTGTTTCCTGTTTGGAGAATTTCTAATAATCTCTGGATCGAACCTGTAACATTTTCATTATTCGCTAAGTGTTGAATTATAAGTTATTTTTGGCGCTGCATCACATGTAATACTAACACAAAGTACGTAGTGAGATAAGTGTATCGTTTTAAACTGTGGTTTGTGAGTAAACTCATTTCAGTCCTGATTAGACACTATAAAATTACGTATTAAAACCAAAATATTTTGTCATATAAAGCTGACGTAATTATGTAGTTTTCACTGATTCTTGGCTCAGAGTGTATTAGGTTTGTTATTGTGACAAGTAATGCTTAGATTGTCATGTGTTCGTTTAATTATTCTGTTGCTCACAATTACTAAGTTTGTTCAATTGATTGTTTCTTGGTGTTTACTACTGTGACATACAATTGTTTCTTATAGGTTATTAGTTAGGTATTTTCTGTAACAGAACTTTCTTCAACTTGTTATCTTACTGTGTTTTAACTTAAATGTTGTATGTTTGGCTTTTCGCTGGTCGCATTTTTCATTTTCCACGGTAAAACTCTTCAATAGATGGAATACAGAAATATATAAAAGCTAAGGCTCCGAGACCTAATTATTGACCAAATACTTATGTTATGATAAGAATTGTTTCAGATATTCTGTTTCAATCAAAACATGTTTCGTAGTCTTACATACGAAAATAAACTTTCATATTAGTAAGTTTATCATATTTTACTCTGTTATAACACTTTTTCTTGTATTTAGGATATTTGATCACTTCTGACTGTGATTTATTACTGCTATTCCGAGATTATGATATTTGATCACTTCTGGCTATGGTTTATTACTTCGGTTCTAGATTATGATATTTAATCACTTCTGACTGTGATTTATTACTTCGGTTATAGATTATGATATTTGATCACTCCTGACTGTAATTTGTTACTTCGGTTCTAGATTATGACATTTGATCACTTCTGACTGTGGTTTATTACTTCGGTTTTAGATTATGATATTTGATCACTTCTTATTGAGGTTTATTACTTCGGTTCTAGATTATGATAATTGTTCACTTTTGATTGAGGTCTATTACTTCTGTTCTAGATTATGATATTTGATCACATCTGACTGTGATTTATTACTTCTGTTCCAGATTATGATATTTGATCACTTCTTACTGTGATTTAATAGTTCGGTTCTAGATTATGATATTTGATCACTTCTGACTGTGGTTTATTACTTCGGTTCTAGATCATGACATTTGATAACTTCTGACTGTGATTTATTATTTCGGTTTTAGATTATGATATTTGATCACTTCTGACTGTGGTTTATTACTTCGGTGTTAGATTATGATATTTGATCACATCTGACTGTGATTTATTACTTCGGTTCTAGATTATGATATTTGATCACATCTGACTGTGATTTATTACTTCTGTTCTAGATTATGATATTTGATCACTTCTTATTGAGGTTTATTACTTCGGTTCTAGATTATGATAATTGTTCACTTTTGATTGAGGTTTATTACTTCTGTTCTAGATTATGATATTTGATCACATCTGACTGTGATTTATTACTTCTGTTCCAGATTATGATATTTGATCACTTCTTACTGTGATTTAATAGTTCGGTTCTAGATTATGATATTTGATCACTTCTGACTGTGGTTTATTACTTCGGTTCTAGATCATGATATTTGGTCACTTCTGATTGAGGTTTATTATTTCGGTTTTAGATTATGATATTTGATCACATCTGACTGTGATTTATTACTTCGGTTCTAGATTATGATATTTGATCACATCTGACTGTGATTTATGACTTCTGTTCTAGATTATGATATTTGATCACTTCTGACTGTGATTTATTACTGCTATTCCAATTTAAGGATCTTTGAACAAACTTATGACTATCAAATCATGGCTACAAGTTTTAATTTGAGAAAATATTTTAGAGATAAAACTGTTCAGAAGAATGAAATAGTTTGAATCACGGATTTTTTTATATATGTGTGTGTTTCTTGTCTCTTTCTGTTCATAAAGGTGTTAGTGTTCCTTAGAAGCAGATTTTGAAGGCTTTGTGCTCGTGTTGTTCTATACCTCAAATAGTAAAACACTGAAAATCATGTGTCCTAGATGTATGATTTAACCATGTGGTTTCCGACTAAGTTCCCACAAGGATAATTTACTTTTAAAAGTTATTATTATAAAACGACTCAAGTAAACATCAGTCCGAAAAGTATGTATTGTAATATTTCTTACCATCTTTCGGGAGAAATACTGAAACACAATGCAACAGAGAAAATAGTTAGGAAATACAAATGCAATGTGATATAAACAAATATTACATCGTTGTATGTGTGATACAGTTAATTTTTTCGAGTTATCAAGAACCCAACTGATGCTTGCTAACGTTTTCTGTCTGAATGTCACTGCAAAATACCAAATAAGAAGCTGTGCTATCCTTAAATTGTTTAACATGATTTTCATAAGTTTATAACAATTCCAGGAAGTGTTCTTACTCCCTTTAAGACCTTAAAACTTGGGACAGCAGTAAGTCTACTGATTTACAGCACTTAAGTTAGGGGCTCGATTCCCCGCGGTGGAAACAGCTATAAGAAAACATATACAGACCTATATAGCACTTTCAGAAAGTGTTCTTACTCCCTTTAAAGCTTAAAAAGTTGGGTATTTTGTTTTATTTGTTTGTTTCTGTATTTCGCACAAAGCTACACGAGGGCTATCTGCATTAGCCGTTCCTAATTTAGCAGTGTAAGACTACAGGTAAGGCAGCTAGTCATCACCACCCACCGCCGACTCTTGGGCTATTCTTTTACTGACGGATAGTGGGATTGACCATCATATTATAACGCGAGCAGGTTTGGTAAGACGGAAATTGAACCCGGATCTTTCAGATTGCGAGTCGAGCCCTCTAACCACCTGGCCATGCCTGGCAAACTGGGGATACTAACAAACATGTACAATAATTTCAGAAACTGTTCTAACTCTCTATGAAACCTTGATTTTTTTACTTTGGCCTTGGCTTACATTCTGAGGTAGGCATGTTTAACACAGAAACTCAACTCTTGTGTGTACTTAATAATTATGGCACACTGCGATACAAGTTGTTAAATGATCAACTGAAGTACTCAGCATAAGAAATTAGTAATCTGTATTTAACCGGATTTGACTGATGTATGAATAAAGCGTAAAATGTCCGTAGTTCCCACGAAACTACAATGATACCAAACTTTCCACGAATCTCCGTATAATTGGTGCTACATTTGAACAAATGTTATCAGACTCAGCAAAGAGATCCTAAACATAAAATATTAATTAGAACGTCTACTAGTTCTTAAATATATGGCATGATTTAGCTGCTTACTTGCACGTTCTAGACAATTTTGCGTAGCACACATACTCGAGTGATTGTTTTATAGTTCGTTATCCACCGACGGAACACCTGTAATTTTAAGGACTTAAACACTTAACTCCGGAGCTTGAACCCCTTCGGTGGATACAATTTTCTATAGTTCAGTGTACATCTGTGGAACAGTAGTAAGTTTACTGATTTACGACGCTAAGTTCCAAGCTAGATTCCTTGCGACATACACAGTACTAATGATTCTTTTATATTTCATTATTCTCCGGAATGGGGGGTTGAGGTGGAACAGCGATAGTTTTACGGACTTACAACTCTAAGTTTACAGGGTTCAGTGAACACAGCACTAGCGATTATTTTATATTTTCCGTGTCCTCTGGTGGGATAGTGGTAAGTTTACCTACTCACAACACTTTAATTCCTTATGGTGGAGTGCACAGCTGGATGTCTGAGGACTCATACCGCTAGAAACCGAGTTGAGATACCCGTAGTGGGCAGAGCACAGATAACCTACAGGGTATCTTTGTGTTTAATTTTAAACATACAACCCCTGCGGTACATATAACAGATAGCACAATGCGGTTTTGCTTTGGAACAAACAAACAAGTTAATTCAGTCATTACTCTATAATTGCAGGTGAAGTCAGTGCAAGACTATATAGCTGGCATGTATAGGCTTAAATAAGGTTATCACACATTTAAAAATACATGTCTATTTATTTACTTACCTCACTTAATTTGTCATAGAACAGCGTCCATTACAGTCCATTACAGTTGTATTTCACCAAAATATCTCACAGTGTTTAACGGTGATTTTAGAATTGCAGAACGAATGTTCCTCGACTGGTGCTTTGAATATCCAACAGAAATAAAATAAAACTACAGTACAATACATAATAAATACTAAATTTTAACAATCATCTTGTACTCAGACAAAATACTAAAAGTTGGCTTAACACTGGCATATGCTAATTTTTTTTAAATTGTTATCGGAACTTATTTTTCCTTTACCACATATTTTGTGTGAAGTTAAAAACCTATATTTTGGCTTTCACGCACAGCACAATATTCTTAATATTTTAAGTAGCCTGTATCCTTTTTAAACCTCAGGTCTTATTTTCTTAGCAAACTAAATTAATGAATACAAAAATATTAAATCACAACAACGTACTTATTAAGAGTATCGTACCGTATAATAAAACATGGCATGTTACTAATATCTTCTTCCGTTATCGGGGGAGTATGGCATAGATTTACATTGTTGTCACGTAGTTTGACAGCTGGTTTTTAAAACAGTCTGCCCTCCATCTGTCCAGTGATACTGCTTACCAAAAGTCTTAAAAAGTGAATGTTGTTACTTACAGGACAAAATAACAAACAAAAGTGAATGTAAAATACGATTTTAGAAAATGTAACGATCATACATAATCTTTTTTACCATACCTTATTGTGAATAAGTTTTGTGAAAACAGATATAATAAAACCCATTTTAAACGCGAGTACATTAATAATCGTTTTACATAGACTTCTGGTTTAAAATCCGAAATTCAGAAAAACTTAAATTTTTTCCTGTTCAAGTGAGTAGATGTAAGGCCTAATAATTCTTATCGTTTACGACTCATATTGAGTTTCAGAGTTGTTTGTAACTTAGCAAGGCCACCTAGAGTTTGGATTTCAAACTAAATATTCATTAGTGTTCTGTAATTACTATTCTGTAAACGTATATAATTAAAGGAAGTTGCATCACCACAATTAAACTGTGTTATGTACGAACCCGTTTTATTAACATCGCAATATCTTTTATGCATATAACAAGCACTATTACCCATAATAATTGGAAGTAAATATTCTTGCATCCAAATAGTAGCACGTCCGATTAAAACTAGTCTAAAATGTAACACGAGAACAGTTAAATGCATTTGTTTCTAGGTTTACTACAAAGAGCACTCAGTAAAAGTTTATTATGATTTGATTATCCAGGTAATATTTGTTTATTGAACTAATGAAATGTAATAAAGAATCGTAATTACAGAACCCAACTTAACCATATTTTTCATTAGTTATAGGAATAAATGGAGTAAGTGAAAGCTAGAGAACCGGCTTCGAATCCATGCGATATCACAAACTGTCCTCCGCATTTTAAGCTGTGAGTGCACCATAAAAGTAACAGTCAATCCCGAGGTGGTGGGATGCTGCTTTTCCTCTTATTAAACAAAAGTGAAAGTCAATGTTTGGTGGTAGGGTGCTGCCTTACTCCTTGTTAGAGTGACAGCCAATCCTTAGTTGTTGAGTGCTGCCTTCTATTTTGTTAAAGTGGCAGTCAAAACTTGGTTCTGGGGTGCTGCCTTCCCTCTTGTTAGAGTGACTGTCAATTCTTGGTTGAAGGGTGCTGCATTCTTTCGTGTTAGAGTAACAGCCAATCCTTGGTGGTAGGGTGCTGACTTCTCTCTCGTTAAAGTACAAAATTAGGGACTGTGACAGATGATTTTACTGGTTTTTTCATAAAGATAAATACAAATAGCTGACATAGTACAAGTTCAGTGAACTAGAACTGTGACATAGTACAACTTCAGTGAACTAGAACTGTGACATAGCACAACTTCAGTAAACTAGAACTGTGACATAGTACAACTTCAGAAAACTGTAACTGTGACATAGTACAACTTCAGTGAACTAGAACTGCGACATAGTACAACTTCAGCAAACTAGAACTGTGACATAGTACAACTTCAGTGAACTAGAACTGTGACATAGTACAACTTCAGAAAACTATAACTGTGACATAGTACAACTTCAGTGAACTAGAACTGTGACATAGTACAACTTCAGTGAACTAGAACTGTGACATAGTACAACTTCAGAAAACTATAACTGTGACATAGTACAACTTCAGTGAACTATAACTGCGACATAGTACAACTTCAGTAAACTAGAACTGTGACATAGTACAACTTCAGTGAACTAGAACTGCGACATAGTACAACTTCAGAAAACTATAACTGTGACATAGTACAACTTCAGTGAACTAGAACTGCGACATAGTACAACTTCAGTAAACTAGAACTGTGAATATTTACTGCAATGAGAAAAATTTCAAAACATATTGCGTAAAACATAAATATTTACTTGTCATAAGATATCCAATGTTCTTCAGTTGCTTTTACAATGGTATCATTAGCAAATAAAGGACCTGAGTACAGTTTTGATGTGATAACATTACTGGAAATACTGCCTTTTGATATATATATGTATAGATACACAAAGCACTGTATCACATGATTAATTAGCAAAAACAGACACAAGTTGTAACTCCGTAAGTTATCTAAAAGAGACTGACTGGCATTGATAAATATATAACTGATTTCTCATCCTTATGGACAACTAGAGTAACAAGCATTAAAAATTCGGGTATAAAAATAACCAGTTATTGTTAACATCAGGATAAAGTGCCGTTCAAAGTACCTCAAACGCGTGGAATTCATCTTTTTCATGTGCTTCAGACTCATGGAATCCATCTTGTGTCATGTGCTTGAAACACGTGGAACCCATCTTGTGTCATGTGCTTGTGACATATGTAACTCATATATTTGCTTTTAAGATTCTCCCTCCTAAAAGAGCAAACAAAATACGCCGCGTTTAAGCTAACGTTTCTTACCTAAAGAACTTTTTATTTTGGTCTACATATTATTTGGAATTGGATTTGGGTTTGATTTGTTTTGAATTTGCGCAAAACTACGCGAGGGCTATCTGCGCTAGCTGTTCATAATTTAGCAGTTTAAGACTAGAGGGAAGGCGGCTAGTCATCACCACCCACCGCCAACTTTTGGGCTACGCTTTTACCAACGAATAGTGGGATTGACTGTCACTTTATAACGCCCCCACGGCTGAAAGGATGAGCATGTTTGGTATGACAGGGATTCGAATCCGCGAGCTTTGGATTATGAGTCGAGTGCCTTAACCACCTGGCCATGTTGAGCCTAACTTGGATGTACCATGTATTTTACAAGATGTATATAGTTTTACTGACTCGCTGTTTGCTGGATCAGTTTCGTTGGCAGGGTAGAGTGGAATTACCTTTTTTTTTACAAACGTGTCAAATGGAGCACAGTTAATAGCATCATGTGATGTTAGAAAGCACAGTTAATAGCATCATGTGATGTTAGAAAGCACAGTTAATAGCATGATGTGATGTTAGAAGCATTTTTACGAACTACAACGTGATAAAATATTTTTACCATTTAATTATAATCACTAATGTAAAAATCGATAAAGTTCACCCTAGTAGTAAAGGAAAGCTCAACAATGAGTTTGAAGAGTTGTCTCCAGACAGGAAACAAGGCAGAGGAAGTAGAAAGCTATGATTTAGTTTAACAATAACTATATAATTAAAAATTTCTTTCTAGTTGAAAAAAACAAACAATATATTGCTGATAATAACGTTTTAGAAAGCGATTTACTTTTCCAATAATCGTCAGGAGCTAGTTCACAAGACATTCAAGTTTTTGTTTTCATCAGTTGGTGAAACATTATTTGAATCATTAATAAATAGCCAAAAAAAACACTAAATTTTCGTATTTCCTAATATTCACTGAATGAAATAACCGACTTTAATGACGATATTATAAAGTCAGTAGTCAGTAAGCATTACGTCACGTGAATACGTTTAGTCTTTTTTTTTTTTCTTGAACAAAATATGAACAAGACTGAACGAACAATTGACAATTTTACAGTAAAGTATTCGAACATATGTATGCATATTAATAAGTTAGAGTTGTCTCTTTAATTTGAGAACTTGATTGAACACATTTCGAAGATACTAAATAGTATAAAGTAAATGTACCACCATAAGGGCCCAGTTTAAATGGGAAAACAAACAGAAGAACGATTTGTCTTACTTGCCCATTTCGGTTTTATTGCCTTAATGTCTCGAATAGAGACTAAACTAAGCGAAGACGTTGGTAGTGAAATACGCAGAACTGACATAATGGAAGAGTATCTTCGCATCAGACGTATGGCTCATGTTCTGTGGTTCACGGTTGAAAAAGAGGTAGCCTCCCTTTATAGCATTTATTATAATTGCTCATCGATGTAGGGCACTTCTGCTATGTACTGTATTAATGTACACTGTTGATTACCTAATAATGTAGTTGAGACAGCAGCCACGAATGTTGGTGTTGTTGCTTTCTGTGTTTGCTTCCAGCATGTCACATATGTGCTCATTGTTTCTTACTTACTTGGTTGTGAAAGTCTGTTTTTTACTTAATAAAAATAAATCATGTCGAGTCAGGGTATAAATTGGCCAGTTAGTAGGTGTGGGTTTGGCTAGTTAGTGTCCGTGATATTTTAACGAAAGTAGTATTTAAAGAGGAAGTAAAATTGCATATATATAGCATATATGGTCAGTATATGTATACATGAATGATGTATGAAATGAATTTTGTAACCGTATGAGTCTTATATATGCATGCTTGTATGAATTGATATATTAATATAACTTCCCTCCATTTTTGATGCATTTGGGATCGTGACATTTTTACGACCCTCATTCACTGTGATGACCCTAACCTCTGATTGACCGTCACTCCTGCATACTTTATCTGAACCTATTTTATAAATATAATATATTGCTACAAAATCTCTGCTTTACTTTAATCTAGAATCTCCATTTTCGTTGTCTCCTACTTACACGGTTCATGTCGTTCACTACAGTCAGCTTCAAGAATGGCTACTTTATCTGCAGTATCTATACCATTCGTTATCACACAGTGTTGGCTGTAAGTTCACAATTACTATTAACCATCTCCGTGACTGTCGATCCGATGTTCGAAACTGATTTTGTTGCTATTTTCTCAAACTAAAGCCTAAAGATTTATGTGATGGGAGACATCCTAAACATATGTGTAACGTTTTAACATTTGTGTAACATGGCCAAAATAGATTATGCAGTAATAAAAAAACAAAACAAAACTATCAGCAGCGTCGTATCCGAAAAGTCAGGAATCTTATATTTATAAACAAGTGATGACGAGAAACCTACTTGAAATAAAAAGATATCTCAAGACGCCTGGTATGGGTATTAGAACATTAATTTAAATGAAATACAAAACAATATTTCGACCTTCTTAGGTCATCTTTGTTAGTCTGAAGATGACCTAAGAAGGTCAAAACGTTGTTCTGTATTTCATTTAAATTAAAGTTCTAATACCCATACCAGTTGTCTTGAGATACAAATGATACACGATACACGAGATCAGTGTAGATGCAATATTACGTCAATGGTTGCTATGGTACATGTGTCACGTCTGTCATATAAACATTCACGTACATCCACTTACATGTGTGTATATATATAATGAAATTAAATAATTACATTCAAATGAAGTTAAATAAGTACACAAAATCATGAGAAAAGACTGCGTTAAAAACAGCAAATCTCAACCTCTGATTAATTATATTATAAACATAATTTTAAGCCAAAACGAAACACATTAAAATTAAACAAAATATGCTGCATATTTAAAAAAAGGATCCTAGGGTACAAGCTACAATGTGGAATTATAAAGTGTATCCTAGGTTATGGAGGTGACTGCGGAAGTAGGACCCACACATCTGTATTACTCTTCATTGTGGAAGGTTGTGAGCTCGAGCACCCACATCTCAGTTTCCTAATTTCTTGTCTAATTGTGTCTATTTCTTGTGTGAGACTAGCGGATTGGAGGTTAAAAACTGATAGATGATGTATTTCCACCACAGTGTGGGCCTACTTCTGAAGTCACCTCCAAGATACACTTTATAATCCCACATTGTAGTTTGCACCCAAGGATATTTTTGAACTTGCAGGGTATTTTGTGTATTTTTTAAATTTTAATGTGTTTGTTTTGGCTTTTTTTTTAAAAAAATTATGGTTATAATATAATTAATCAGAGGTTGGGATTTGCTGTTTTTAACGCAGTCCTTCCTCATGATTTTGTTTACTTATTTAACTTCATTTAAATGTCTTTATTTAATTTCACTATACATATATAAATATATATAATGATGTATGGATAATGAAGCTTCATATAAACCACATATTACATCAAAACCATTGGGTGTAAACAACTATGCACCCACTGCTATTTGCTACATAGTCCAATAAACTTCAAAATTGCCGTTTACAATGACAAAGATGTGTTTATTAATATAGTCTAGTCTGGAGGCTGGCGAAACAATATTAAATAATAATAAGGAACAACAAATTGGCAATCACTATTATGAACCACTACCGTAGTTGATGATACTTATCAGCAAGTGGTTTCAGATCATTTATGTCATTTGGCAGACAATATTAGATATAATGAATAACGGATGGCAAGACCATTATTTTATTGCTTGGTTAAATAAGAACAGCACAAAACCTTTAGTGAAAAAAGCATTTTAACTGTGATTTTTATCAACAAGAAATACAGTTTAGTTTTCGAATGACAGATTCCACAAAGTCGTATAGTTTATTAAAAACATTCCATTTATTTACATATATTCCATAGCTACAGTTTAAGTAAAACAAATATTAGTTCATGACAAATCACAATTACTGTAGAAATAGATTTGTTCTTTACGTAAAACTCACTCCATTCAAAAACTTTGATAACTCCGGTTTAAACCAATACGACGAACAATGATAACTCTAGAATGCCTCGTTTTTAAACCTTATATATGTATATAAGTAATTTTCTATGTCTTTTTATTAGGTCTTTATACCCGATCTGAATTGTTTTGAAATATATTGTTATTACCACAGAGATACCTACTTGAAGAATTGTTACTTTCTGATGACGGCAAGTAACAAATTTGTGTGGATTAGATTTAACTTACTTAAAGAACTGTTACTTTCTGATGACGGCAAGTAACAAATTTGTGTGGATTAGCTTTAACTTACTTAAAGAGCTGTTACTTTCTGATGACGGCAAGTAACTAAGTTTGTGTGGATTAGCTTTAACTTACTTAAAGAACTGTTACTTTCTGATGACGGCAAGTAACAAATTTGTGTGGATTAGATTTAACTTACTTAAAGAACTGTTACTTTCTGATGACGGCAAGTAACTAAGTTTGTGTGGATTAGCTTTAACTTACTTAAAGAACTGTTACTTTTTGATGACGGCAAGTAACTAAGTTTGTGTGGATTAGCTTTAACTTACTTAAAGAACTGTTACTTTTTGATGACGGCAAGTAACTAAGTTTGTGTGGATTAGCTTTAACGTACTTAAAGAACTGTTACTTTATGATGACGGCAAGTAACTAAGTTTGTGTGGATTAGATTTAACTTACTTAAAGAACTGTTACTTTATGATGACGGCAAGTAACTAAGTTTGTGTGGATTAGATTTAACTTACTTAAAGAACTGTTACTTTATGATGACGGCAAGTAACTAAGTTTGTGTGGATTAGATTTAACTTACTTGAAGAACTGTTACTTTATGATGACGGCAAGTAACTAAGTTTGTGTGGATTAGATTTAACTTACTTAAAGAACTGTTACTTTATGATAATGGCAAGTAACTAAGTTTGTGTGGATTAGATTTAACGTACTGTTGAAGAACTGTTACTTTATGATAACGGCAAGTAACTAAGTTTTTGTAGATTAGCTTTAACATACTGTTGAATAACTGTTACTTTGTAGTAACACATGACTCATGTAACAAATTATAGGAATATCCCCTGAATATTGAAGTGAATTTTACTAACTTTTGTTAGGTGCTTATTTTGTATGTTTTACATAGAAAATGGGTGATTTTGTTAGATGCTTATCTTGTATGTTTTACATACAAAATAGGCGATTTTGTTTGGTGCTTATCTTGTATGTTTTACATATAAAATGGGCGATTTTGTTAGGTGCTTATCTTGTATGTTTTATATAGAAAATGGGTGATTTCACCGATTCCTTTAGTCAAATATTTAAACTGATTATTGTAATCGGTAAAACATTACTAATTGTGATGCGTTATGGAAGTAATAGGCATAAGGTTCTGTAATTTTGAGGGTTAATAACATTAATAGCTTAAATTATACACATTTTCAGTAACATATACCGGCGTAACACTGAGTTTTAGTTAGTGATTTTATGAAAACGCGTAGATTAAAAAAAAACCCAGTAAAATACCAAAATAAGAAACAGTGGTTCTCAAACATTTTTGTCGACGGACGACTTCGGTGTGGCAAAAGACCCGTGATCCACCTATCTGTCCCACCCCACCTGTTGTGTTCTCACTTATGGTATCAGTGATTTGGACTATGGGCTAGCCCGTGGAAATTTGGAAGGACCCTCACGCATCAAATTTTACGAAACATTGCAATAACCCTAACGCTTTCTAAACGCATACCTTTTTTTCATTATGGAATGTAGTAATACATTGAATACTGAGTTACTTGTTACTTTCGACCACTCATTATCCCGAAAACTCTTGTAGAATCTTGAATTGAATTTCCGCCACCTGTTCCTCTTTCTTATCAGCTGCTTTAGAACCTAACGGCAGCTGATATCTGTATGATAATATCTACCTGATGATACCGGTTTATTTTACGCTTATTTGAGACACTTACGATGCAGATCTTAATGTATGACGCATGTACTCTCGATGCCAATGAAGTAACTGTACTATAAGTACAATTAGGGCTCGTTGTTCAAATATCTAAAGAACTGCAGGCTTTTCATAGCATACTTATATTTTAAATAAGATATAATAATTTGTTGCCGCCTTTGAACTGTAGTTAAATAGTCAGCTTTGTTCCGTTAAGCTCGTCTTATAAGTGAAGACTCAAATAAACCTCAGTTTTTTTTTCATAAAGCAGAAATGCTGTGTGCGTGTTTGGTGTTCACATGTTTTATCCGTTCAGCACCTTTTGAGCGACATTAACAATGAAGTTATATCTTAATTAAACTGTTTATTTGCTGGTTTAAACAACCATCGTTTTTATATTTAAATACCTTAAATAAATATAAGGCGAAAGCGTCGAAGTATATCGAAAAAAAAAAAACCCAACACGATCCAATAGTAAATAAACAAATGACTGTTTTGAATATTCAAGGTAGAAAATAGACATACTTCCGTCAATACTTGTTTCAAGACATCTAAATATATTAATAATAAACAGGAAACTATAAGATTACTTCACTAAATTACTCGCATAAGAAACACAACTAAGTCAAACCGGAATAATAGTTTTCCAAATAAGATTAAACCTAAGACAAAGAAATAGATGACTATGTAATTCTACAAATAAAGAATTGTTGCCAGATAAGTTTAAATTTGTGTCGAAGAAAGAAATTACCATATAATTGTATAAATAAAGAATGGTTACCAGGCAATATTAAACTTGTGTCAAAGGAACACATTACTATATAATTCTGTAAATACAGAATGATTACCAGATAAGTTTAAACTTGTCAAAGCAACAGATTACTATATTATTCTATAAGCAATGTTTACCACGTAATATTGAACTTGTGAAAAAGAAACATATAGCTATGTAATTCTATAAATAAAGGTTACCGGGTAATATTCAACTTGTGACAAAGAAACATATAACTATATAAATAAAGAATGGTTACCAGATGAGATTGAACTATTGAAAAAAAATATATAGTTGTATAATTTTGTAGAGAAACAGAGGTTTTCAGATATTTTATCTGTGACTAAGAAACGGTTGGATGATTTTACAAGCCCTCCAGTGGCACAGCGGTATGTTTACCGACTTACAATGCTGGAATCCGGTTTTCGATACCCATGAGGGCAGAGCACCGATAGCTTATTTAGCCCATTGTGTAGCTTTGTGCTTGATCACAAACAATTAATTCTACAGAAACGCTTTCATGGTCGCTGGAAGATGACATAAAATATTAAACTTATTTTAATTCATTGAAACTATTACTACACTAATTAGTTAAATCATGTGAGGAATAATTTAAAATTACATTATATTTAAATACATAACATTTGTGTTTTTATTACAGGATTTTACTTCATGTTGTTCTTTTGCTCATATTTTCCCTTTCAGCCCAACATTTTAGACCCATCCAACTCTGGACTGTACAGTTTATCAAGTAAGTTAGTAATCAAAGAAATCACGTTTGTTTTCTGTTAGTGGAATCGGTTTTCAGATAGTACGTAAAATGACTATTGTAACATAGTATTCTTTTTCTGTAAATAAATAATAAAAGAAAACGGAAAATATTTTAACGTATAAAAGCAGATGTCTGTTTTCACCTAGTTAGGTTTACGTATCTGACACTATGGGTATTACAAACTCTTCCATGACAGCTGTACCCGAATCCTTGTCGAATAATTAGATTCTCAATCATATTAAGGGATCCTTATCAGCTGGCATACACGATCCAAAAGTAGAAATGTTAATTGCGTTGTCAGTGGCCTTGAACAGCGCCTATACTGTCATCAAGTGTTGCTAACAAGGATAGCAAGGAAACACGTTTGTGCACGATATTTACGCTGTTGGTCATAAGAATTCTTTCTTTGTTCAACTTTAGTGAAGTGTGTAAAATGTTTCGTTTCCAGTATTTATTTCGAATGTATTTAGGCGGGAACGACACTGGAAGCGTGTTCGTTTTTCCATTGACAGGACATGATGTTTCCGTTTCAGTGGAACATAACAATTGTGCCGAACAGAATTACACACCCGCTTATAATATTTTCCACTTTAATGCGCTGCAGGTGAATATTCCCTGGTTAATTAGTTGGTCTTCTGTTCAGAAAGCTATGAAACATGTGTCGCTTGTTAGTTAACTAGTTTTTATTAACCTTCTTTATTAACGTTAAAAGAAAAATTAAACACGCATACCTTTCTCTTAAGTGTTTACCGGAGTCATTTTTTCTCTTTGACGTTGAGTTTTAGTGTCGTTTCTTGTTCATAAATATTTGGGTATTATTAGTTCACAGTGAAATTATACGAGTCGTTCTGGTATTTTTTTCTCGTGTATACTAATTATAAATACCGGATTCATTGATACCCGTTGTTTGAATTAATTCTTCTGATAACTTGTATACAATTTCTAAGGAACAATCCAGATATTTTCAAATATTTAATATCTATAAACTTATTTTCTGAACTAAATATTTTTATATTTGGTTTAGGACCGATCGTAGCCTAATTACTAGTGTGTTGAACTGTGAAGAAATAGGTCGAGAATTCAATTTCTTTATACGCTACTGAATATTGTTCTCTTCTTTCAGGTGGGATAGTGTTATAAAAGTCAATTCGTAGACGGCATGTAATTCTGTCTTTCTGCCTTTTTATCGTCAGAAGTTTTAAATCAGAGGCGGTTATGCCTGAATCTCTAGAATCGGTGAACTAGCTATGTAACCTTTGTGTATCATAAAGTGATACTCATTGTTACTTCAAAATAACTAAAACTTTCTGATTTGTTATTTAAGAACTTGTAATTCAACATTACTTTTCTTCTAAATAACAATCTTGCTCTTTTTTAACAACACCTCAAAAACTAGGCTGATATACACACGTGTGATAGTTACTTTACATTGTTTGTTTGTTTTTTAATTTCGCGTAAAGCTACACGAGGGCTATCTAGCAGTGTAAGACTAGAGGGAAGGCAGCTACTCATTACCACCCACCGCCAACCATTGGGCTACTCTTTTCCCAACGAATAGTGGGATTGATCGACACATTATTACGCCCCCACGGCTGAAAGGCCAAGTATGTTTGGTGTGACGGGGATTCGAACTCGCGACCCTCAGATTACGAGTGGGACGCCTTAATCACCAGGCCATGTCGGGCCATTCACATTGTTAAAACGTCTAAACGGCCAGTACGTAGACTGCTGAGAGATGTGAAAATTCTTTTGCACTTAATTGTATTAGTGTTTGTTATTGAAAATATGGTTAAAGTTTATTATATTCGTTGTAGTTTTCTTTATTTTTTGAATAAATATTTTCCTACCTACAGTTATATTGAAGAAATGACTGTACACAGATTCAACCCCGCTCTCCTATTCGATGAGAGGTAAAATCTTGTGTAAAAGTTGTTTGTTCCTGTTAGAACATTTACTGTATGCAACTTTAACGTAACGTTAAACATAAATGTGGTTGTGTATTATTAACTGTATTTTTTCATTATTTGCTCTCCAGTTTTCATCAATGCTAAAAAGTTTGTTTAATATAATATAATAATAATAATAAATTTATTAAGCAATAAATTAGACACAAAAAATCAAATATCAATATAAAACCATCAACAAAGAGTTAACTCGTCCTGTGATGGTTAAACACATAATAAAGTAAAATCAAAACTTACAAAATCAATATAAAGTTCCCAGAATATTATCATCAGTATTTAAGATCCATTGTTTTAAGTATTTCTTTTGATTAACACGATTAATAGAAGATCTTATACTATAAGGAATAAAATTATGAATACGAGGTGCCAAATAAAGATATTGATGAAGTGTAACTGTTTTACGTGGTGTGGGTACATTAATTGGAAAAAAAGATTGAAGTCGTGTAAAATATGAAGTGACTTTAAAAGGCCTATTAAAAGAAACATGCAATGTAGATAAAGCTAAAAAATATAAATAAAGTTTATCATATGAAAGAGGGGAGTTAAATTTACTGAAATCGGTATCAAGCCTATGAGTAAAAATCATTTTACTCGAACGAGTCGATCAAAATATCAATACCACGTATTACTATATTATAAATATTTTGCAATAAACGACACAGAGCAACAAACAGAGAAGAGTTCAGGGGTTAATAGCATCTGGTAAGAAATATTTTCACATGTTAATTTCACTGCGAGTGCGAGACGTTACACCAGGGATAACATGTTTAGCACCTACACATTGATCTCATTCTCTAGCACCATTTCATTAAGAGTACACTTATAGCTAGATGGTGTATGTCACAACATTCCAGAAGAAGGATATACCTACAGAGATACTGGTAAACAACTATGAGACGAAGGATATACAGCATTTTGAAGAAAGGAAGTTTTTGTGTTTTCCATGGAAACAGAAACTCGTGAAGCAGAAAGTCTAAGATTCTAATAGGCTTCGAAGCCTTATATTCGAGCCGAGCTGGAACAAGCTCATTCATAAAGTCTATAGATGTGACTGTTACGAAAGAGCACCTTTTGATTCAGGAAAATATTACGATGGAGCTAGGCATTTCTACAGGTATCCTTATAAATATTACGATGGAGCTAGGCATTTCTACAGGTATCCTTAGAAATATTACGATGGAACTAGGCATTTCTACAGGTATCCTATTACGATGGAGCTAGGCATTTCTACCGGTATCCTTAGAAATATTACGATGGAGCTAGGCATTTCTACAGGTATCCTTAGAAATATTACGATGGAGCTAGGCATTTCTACAGGTATCCTTAGAAATATTACGATGGAGCTAGGCATTTCTACAGGTATCCTTAGAAATATTACGATGGAGCTAGGCATTTCTACAGGTATCCTTAGAAATATTACGATGGAGCTAGGCATTTCTACAGGTATCCTTAGAAATATTACGATGGAGCTAGGCATTTCTACAGGTATCCTTAGAAATATTACGATGGAGCTAGGCATTTTTACAGGTATCCTTAGAAATATTACGATGGAGCTAGGCATTTCTACAGGTATTCATAGAAATATTACGATGGAGCTAGGCATTTTTACTGGTATCCTTAGAAATATTACGATGGAGCTAGGCATTTCTACAGGTTTCCTTAGAAAGTTTATAAACAGGGAGTTGAAGCTTCTCAAGGCTTACAAGCTTCCAGCCACACCTTTAAATTAACTACAGTTTCACGATAAAAAGACTATAATTAAAACAGTTCGATTTTGTTAACATCTCGTGGTGACGAGAAACCCACCTGAAGTAAAAATGTTTTCTTTAGACGGTTGGTATGGTTATTAAAACTTTAATTAAAATAAAGTACAGAACAACGTTTCAACATTCTTAGGTCATCTTCAGGTTAAGAGATTGCATGTTTCTCAAGTGACCTACTGTAGTTCTAATAACTTTTGTGTGTAAAATTAGTCTTGGAAGCCAACGTTTAGGAAGTCTGATACGTTGTTTGAAAAAATATACATTACTTTTAATAAAGTTGATATACTGTTTCGTCACTACTACTCACAAAACATTTCTTAAAACATAAACGTGCTACAAATGTGGGCTTTAAAACAAATATTCATCTCCGTAATGTGATGTTCTGGTTTAATGATACCTAATGTAGCAGAATCCTTAGATGCCTACCTTCCTTCACTTTTTCAGATTTAGTAGCACTGCTACAACTATAAATACAAGTGGTACACTCATCTCCATGGTTCCATGATTTAGTTGTACTGCAACAACTATAAATACAAATGGTACACTCATATCCATGGTTCCATGATTTAGTTGTACTGCTACAACTATAAATACAAATGGTACACTCATCTCCATGGTTCCATGATTTAGTTGTACTGCAACAACTATAAATACAAGTGGTACACTCATCTCCATGGTACAACAACATGGTACACTCCATGGTTCCATGATTTAGTTGTACTGCTACAACTATAAATACAAATGGTACACTCATCTCCATGGTTCCATGAGTTAGTAACCCTGCTTCAACTATAAATACAAGTGGTACACTCATCTCCATGGTTCCATGATTTAGTTGTACTGCAACAACTATAAATACAAGTGGTACACTCATATCCATGGTTCCATGATTTAGTTGTACTGCTACAACTATAAATACAAATGGTACACTCATCTCCATGGTTCCATGAGTTAGTAGCCCTACTTCAACTATAAATACAAGTGGTACACTCATCTCCATGGTTCCATGATTTAGTTGTACCACAACAACTATAAATACAAGTGGTACACTCATATCCATGGTTCCATGATTTAGTTGTACTGCTACAACTATAAATACAAATGGTACACTCACCTCCATGGTTCCATGAGTTAGTAGCCCTACTTCAACTATAAATACAAGTGGTACACTCACCTCTATGGTTCCATGATTTAGTCGTACTGCTACAACTATAAATACAAGCGGTACACTGCCTTCCACGGTTCCTTGAATTTGTAGCCATGCTTCAACTATAAATACAAGTGGTAGTCTGATTTTTATGGTTCTATGATTTAGTAGCACTGCTATAATTATAAATACACGTGGTACACTGATCTCCATGTTTCCACTATAAGTACAATTGATGTATTGATATCCATCATTTAAAGTGTTATTAATGATACTATAAGAATTACCAAGTATTACATTTTTGAACACCTCTCGATCGGTCTCCTCTCTCAGCTAGATTCCAGTTCTATGAACAAATATAAACACCAGTCAGAGTTAAACAACATCTAATGTATTTCGTTTTTTTTTTGGCAATTTTAAGTACACATTTAATAAACTATACCAAGTAGAACATTTTAACACTTCTTCTGAACAGTTGTTAGTTTTTACTTTCTTAGTTTTTATGTCAAATACATATAAACATAGAGCCATAATGAAATATATATTTCAGATATGAAACCTACACCTATTTTATCTATACAGGTGTCAATATTGACCATCATTTTTATTCGCCGTTACAAAAGTGATATCTTGTATCAAACAAGAGGGAATTTACAGTAATCGCGTCTGTAATTAGGTCTCAAATCAGTCAAGAGATGGAACTATGAGCTAAAATGTAGTTGATAAAAAGCTCAAAACCATTTTATGATCCGTTATGCCGCGGCTAAAAATGCACAAGCAAAGAAAGAAATAAGATTTGCCGAAATTTTGAGTTTATAGATTCTAAAACCAGATGGATGAATTTAGTTGTAATTAAATTCTGGTCTCCATTTCTTGATAATGTAAAAAATATATAAATACACCTTTCATCGCTCTGGTTAACGTGCTGGAGGACTGTTGGGTCTGTGAGTTCCACTTTTACGTCCAGCGAAAAGAAAGTCGCGCTTCACGTTTTGTGTGAATTTTATAAGGGCGAAGGTGAATATGTACTATTTTGTCAGACAGCAGTGACCCGAGAAGTGGTGGTGGGTGGTTTAAATAGTACCTGAAGCTTAGCTCGACAACAAAGCAAAGAAACTCGTTGCCAGAAATGTTTTACTGAAAAAGAGAATGGTGTATTTATATACACTTCTAACCTTGTACTTTCTGTGAACAATATATATTTAAGAGAGACGATATAGGGTGATAACAAATGTTATATAACAGAGACGCTTAGAGTACTTCTTATATTCTTAATAAATCATCTTATACTAAGATTCACACTACATTAAATGCTATTAATAAATCATCTTATACTCAAATTCACACCACATTAAATGTTGTTAATAAATCATCTTATACTCAAATTCACACTACATTAAATGTTGTTAATAAATCATCTTATACTAAGATTCACACTACATTAAATGTTATTAATAAATCATCTTATACTCAAATTCACACTACATTAAATGTTATTAATAAATCATCTTATACTAAGATTCACACCACATTAAATGTTGTTAATAAATCATCTTATACTAAGATTCACACCACATTAAATGTTGTTAATAAATCATCTTATACTCAAATTCACACTACATTAAATGTTGTTAATAAATCATCTGATACTAAGATTCACATTACATTAAATGTTGTTAATAAATCATCTTATACTAATATTCACATTACATTAAATGTTATTAATAAATCATCTTATACTCAAATTCACACCACATTAAATGTTGTTAATAAATCATCTTATACTCAAATTCACACTACATTAAATGTTGTTAATAAATCATCTTATACTAAGATTCACACTACATTAAATGTTATTAATAAATCATCTTATACTCAAACTCACACTACATTAAATGTTATTAATAAATCATCTTATACTAAGATTCACACCACATTAAATGTTGTTAATAAATCATCTTATACTAAGATTCACACCACATTAAATGTTGTTAATAAATCATCTTATACTCAAATTCACACTACATTAAATGTTGTTAATAAATCATCTTATACTCAAATTCACACCACATTAAATGTTGTTAATAAATCATCTTATACTAAGATTCACATTACATTAAATGTTGTTAATAAATCATCTTATACTAAGATTTACACTACATTAAATGTTGTTAATAAATCATCTTATACTAAGATTCACATTACATTAAATGTTGTTAATAAATCATCTTATACTAAGATTCACACTACATTAAGTATTGTTAATAAATCATCTTATACTAAGATTCACACTTCATTAAATGTGTTAATAAATCATCTTATACTAAGATTCACACTACATTAAATGTGTTAATAAATCATATACAGATAATTTAGTGGTATTAGTGTGACTTAGATTGAATCGGAGCTGAAATGAAGGACAAACTGAAAGCTTATAAAAACACCCCTAGATGACAGCACAAGCATGATACTTTTAAACATGAATACGTAGTATAGAGACGGTCTGAGTAGTTAATTAATAAAACTTTATTGTAAATGCAAAACTTTTCGTATATTTTTTCTGTAATACCCAGTCAAACCGTCTCCAAACTTTGAATTAATTTTAAGACGTCTTTTAGAAAATACAAATAAATGTATAAGACTGCTGTGTTGGAAAAAGCACATGCTAAATACCATAATAGCTACATTCAAATATATAGAACTCGGCATGGTCAGGTTGTTAGGGCGCTCATTTCGCAATCTAAAGGTCGCGACTCTAGTTTACCTTTTTATTTATTTTTAATTATCTCAATTTTTAAAGAGTTTTACCACGTTGCTTATTGCAGAAGTTATTTGTTGTTTCTCAAGAAATTGTTTATGGAAGAAGTGTATTTTCTCATCTAAGTGATAAGTTACGATTAGGACCTAAATAAACCTAATTATTTGTTTTAATTATATAAAATACTTATTAATAAATTATAATGAAGGAACATAGTTTTTGTTAGTAGTAGATATTTTATTGGACAGTCTAGTAGTAGTGGTTTAGTTGTAAGGTTCCAGATTTCAACACTAAAATCAAGAGTTCGATTCTCCTCTGTGGACACAAGAGATAGATCACGTGGCTTTGTTACAACAAAACATTCACACTGGTGGATTATTTTATTTTTATTATTCTTTTGATGCGTATACGTGTAAAGCTCATTGAAGATCTTCCTAAAACACCAATACAAACAACTCATCAAAAACGATTGCGGTAATACGATAAAAAGGAAATAATGATACGATAGAAAAACAATTAATTTATCATCTCCCTTTTTGGCGCCATCTGTCCGTCATAAAAGAAACCTGTGAAGTAAAAGTAAAAAATGATGTGATATTCATCCCTTGATTTAAAACGTACCACAATATTTGTACAATGCACTTAGTTAAATGTAATTATTTCTATATTTCACACATAACAATCGAGTCATTTTTATTATTTATTCTTTCGAAGTCTGAAATAATAGAAGTAGAAAGACTGTAAATTTCTATAGTATATTATGTCGTGAGATAATAGGTAATATGTAATTACACTATATTGATACTTCTGTAGTTCTTCAGTGACGTTATATATTAGCGGTACATCTCTTGCAGTGGCACTGTTATAACACTAAAACAATGTATCTTTTAATTACCACACTAAAATAAGTAGTGGAAATATCTGATAATAAAACAAAACTTCAGCACTGTTGTTAATATTAAGAATTGATCGGCAGGTTCCCATTAAAATGACATAACTAAAATAATGAGTCGTCTAAGCCGCTTTTAGAGCATCCAAGCATCCAATAGGAGACAAGCATTGCTTGTTTCGTTATCCACTAGTTTAAGCTTCCAAAGAAAGGTGGTGTAGAAAATTATGAAAATATATTTACTTTAAAATATATGTGAGCTAACAGGGTGTCGAACGATTCATATTTTTTCTCTACTTTATTCTTATTATCTTACGCATGTGTTGTGTTAAGAACTGGTTTTGTAAGCCGTTGGCTGATTAAACTCAACTTTGACTCCAGTACCTACGTATAAGTTCAATTAGCTAGATACCCTAACATCACCATTAATTTAAGCTTGGAGTATTGTCTGGAACATAAATACAAGGAACTGTATTTATGCAATTTTCTCAATTCGCACAAAATTAAGTAAGAATCAATAGATACTGGAAGTTTTTAACAACAGGTTAAGTCATCTGCAAACATTTAGACAAGATCTTGATGAAATAGAAGGTTTGGACAACATCTTGTGTCATCGCGGAACAGATTTTAGAAGTTTTTACGTGACTTATTGTTAGTTAAAGTGTTGTACAGAAATGTATTTAGTTCATGTAATTATTATCAACTGCCATAACTAAATGTATATAAAATTTCCCGTCACATATGTATGGAATGTAAATTGCTATATAAATACTTTGTTCTATTGACTGCTAATTTAGTGTATAGGCATGGTCCCTTTCAGCAGATAAATAGAAGTTTGCTGTACACAGTGTACGGCTAGCAAAAATTCCACGCGCGTTTAAATGCTCTTGATGTGTGAATATAGGAGTAGCTCACTCGTTTTGTTATAATCTAAGCATATAATTTTGACTGAACAAAAACATTCAGACCAAAACAGTAGTAATTAGTTAATATTTTCAACTTTATGTGTTGAATCGTAAACACTTTTTATCTAGCTAAACATAAAGATTCTGAGCTTATATTGCTTTGTTCTAGTTCGGGCCGGCATGGTCAGGTGGCCAGGGTGCAGGTTTGAATCCCCGTCACACCAAACAACCAAATATGCTCGCCCTTTCAGTCGTGAAGACGTTATAATATTGGAATCAATCCCGCTATTCGTTGGTAAAAGAGTAGCCCAAGAGTTGGCTGAGGGTGGTGATCACTAGCTGCCTACCCTCTATCTTTTCACTGCTACATTAAGGACGGCTAGGGTAGATAGCCCAATGCGAAATTTAAACAAAACAATTAGACGTTTCCGTATAATAGATAAATTTGTCTTCATTACAACCTTATGTTTATTTTAATTTGTATTTATTTAGTTTCACTTTGTTTCACAGACTGCTTTGAACACTTTATAGCTTCTTACTTTCTTTAGTACGGATTTTATTCTTCGTTTCTGTCAGTTTCTTGTTTGAATTCGTAAAACTGATTCAAAGGTCATAATAAGGCCTACGAAAAAGCTTAGCTTAAAAATGTATCTCAGAACGGCTAGTAGGGGTATTAACACTGTTACTAATAAAGTATAGAACAACGTTTCGACCTTTCTAGATCATCTCCAGGTTAACAAATGTTTGTCGTCATGAAGAAAGCATAGCTTAAATTATGTGAGTGAAAATGATAGAATAAGAAATTCGAGCAAAGTGTATGAAACTACCGTAAATATTATGGTCGTCGTGGCTAGTGAAATCATGAAGTAGCTAACCAGGTTTTAGAAAAATAAAAAAAGTTTTTGAAGATAGTTAAATTGCATTGGCCAGTATTTTAATTTTCTAACAATCAGTTACTCTTGTAATATAAATTACACTGATTATATAACAGTGTAAGGAATACGGCAATCTTTCTAAGAGCACATCTTTTACACATTTTAATAATTTATTCAGTGTTTTATAATTTGTACTTTTAGTTAAATAATGACTCATTACATGGATTTTAAAAACTGGTGGTTTGTTGTTCTCTGGAATTTATATGATCAATATTTCAGTATACTAATAATTACTCTCTTAGCAACAGTTTCATACTGTATATATGAAATATTCCATCACCCTACCCGAACGAAAATCAATAATTAGTTCTTAATGTGTTTTTATTACCATATACCAACTACTAACAAGTTTATATGGTTTACGTTTAAACATAGATCTTCTTGAAAAAAAAAACTGGTGTTCTAAGCATTTCTCTTGAGTATATCCTGTTAGAACATGAAGCAACTAGCATATCTCAATGTTTACAAGGTTTTGGTGAGTTCTGTACTAGCACGATTTTGTTTACTCGTGTATGGTTTATATTTTATTATTAGGGCACCTACTTCTAAGGCTTTCTACTGAAAGCACTTCAAGCTCAGAATCTTAGTTTTGTTCTGGATGGAAAGTATATAAAATACGAACCAGAAGATATTTGATTTTTTTTTGTTTTTTCGCCAGGTTAGAGAAACGTCTGAATGCTAGCTCACAGAGCGATAAACATTAAATAAAAGATAAAATAAAAGAACAATTCATGTTGTTGATATAAAATAACTGATTGAATAAATAAATAATTCGTTCTGTTGATTTTTTTAAGAAATAATTAATTCATGCGGTTGACTCCGTTTAGATACTTTTATCTTTCAATAGAATAAGCTATCTTGTTATACAAATGACAAAGTAATTTGTAACTAAAGCAAAAAACTGCTTTTAAATTCCTTTTAATACTTAAAGTATACGTTTCGTAAATTAATAGTGTTATTTTTCGTATTATTTATGAGGATGGCTGACTGTTTGTTACCAAAGAAGACTTGTTCAATTCTGTAGTTTTTTTAGTAATCTTCAAGTTGATTACAGAATATATATATATAGCAGGGGGAAAATATTCACTCTATCAATATTAAGTGCTCATAGTTTTTAATAAAGTAATTTCATTTGGTATCGTGAACGTTCAACATAATTCTAAGTGTAAACAAAATGGTGAAATAATCCTCTTTTAAAAATATTGTAGCAGACAACATGTGTGAAATTGTCTTCCTAGCATGTAGTGGCATACAACCTGATGTGGAGGGTTCTCTTTCAGAAATATTACAGCAGACAACGTATGAATGATTTTCTTTCTGAATTATAGTGGTAGACAACTTAATATGAAGGGTTCTCTTTCAGGAAAAATGTAACAGACAACATGTGGAGGGTTATCTTTCAGGAACATTGTAGCATACATCTTTGAAGGATTCTCTTCCAGGAATGTCTTCGTAAACATCATGGTGTAGAGGATCTTTTCTGAGGAACACATCTGTAAAACACAATGATGGTCTTCGAAGAACATAAGAGTAGACAAATTGCTTTTTTATTGTTAAAAATGCACTTTGAATTTTTATTTTTTAAAAGTTGAAGCATGTAATAACATCATCAAAGTTTTTTCTATATGTTTGTGTCTACATGTTTATCGATATGACAGTATAAGTAAGTGCTTTTAATAATTTGTAAATGTCGCTGCTTTGATCTCACGCCTCATATTTCAAACTATGTAATATGTAAAGCGCGGGCTTTATGTGTTTCGAGAAACGTTTATGCTAATTCCTTTCAGAGGATGCTTAAGGCTTTAGTTAGCTCTCACCCATTTACGTTTCTAAAATCAATGCAAAAGAAACACGGCCTTTTTCATTTATTACTTTGTTATAGCACAGCCAAGAAGAAAACAGTTCATTAATACTCTGGATCAGTTTTTATTACTTTTGCCCACTAGGGTACTGAATAAGCCTATTCAATTGGACTTCATTTAACTTAGCGAGGAACAGAAGAAGGGATAACTGAATTACTTTAGTTAGGACAATGCTTGGATTTGTTTATGCAACAGTAGAATTTCCCAGGGGGTTGAGAGCTATTTAAAGTATCTTCTAGTGGATTGTAATAAGAACATGTTAATTACGACGTCTATGTATTAAACACGGAATCAGAAGTTGAAAGAATAAACTTAGTACGTCTGATTATTGCCATACTAAAAGATTAAAAAAAATGATGTCAAAACGTAGAGAAACAAACTGGAGATGAGCACACAAAACCCAACAAATATCAATGTAAAACTAGCCAGTAGATGGATGGTTATTATGTTAGATTGTATAGCAGTATTCAGTTAAAATGTTTCTATCCAAACTATTGTTACCACTTCATTACTGTAGTGATGTATATATAGTTAGACTGCTGTAACCACTTCAGAACTATAATGATGTATATACTAGTTAAATTATTGTAACCACTTCACAAATATAATGATGCATATATTAATTAGTTTAACTCTTAAAAATGCTCAGAATTATAAAAAATTTCTTTACATAAAATAAATATTAAATTTTTCTTCTTCTTTGTACAAATTTGTATTGGAATTACAGTGTAGAACCTTTATTTATCAATAAATCAATACTGACTGTTTATAAATTACAACAAATTTGATACTCCTTTGTTATTTGGAATTTTATTATGTAGTGAGAGCTCAATAATTCTATTAATTTTTGCAGTGGTATTTCGAGCTTTCATGTGTATAAAAAAGCTTCTAGAATGCGTTATTATAGATAGCTTTCTGAGTCTCAATGTTAATAAACTGTATTTGGTGTAATTAATATCCAGATCTGGGAATGGAAACTTCTTCAGGTATCCTTTAAGTTTTTAAAAGTATTATTCTATATAACGTATAAGCTTTAAGTCGTTTGAACTGATATTCAAATAATTTAGAAAAATAAGCTAACACATTGTGAAGTAAATGTGACGTCTAAAAATAACGAATGTTCTTTATGTATATACACCAGACCTGCTATCGTGGACGTAAAAAACTTTCCTCATTATAAGGTAAAATACTGCTGGTTCATTTTAAGAGTCATTAAACGAGAACACGCATCAAGATTTCTAGAGAAACTTCGCTAATAATGTACTTTATTTAGTTGTTTACAAAAAATGTGTGGTTAGCGCTATGTCAAGTAGAATAAATCGAGTTCGAAAACGATCCTGGCGTCACGATTGTCTTCGTATGAACCAATTTTTACATTGTTTGTTGATATGCATGTATGTGTATAACTGTAGTTGAATTTTTATGGTATTGAGAATACTATGAAGACGTACAAGAAACAATACCCTTTCCATGGAAATATGTCTCAGTAGAGAGAATTTCTTATTCCCATGAAAATATTGGAAAAACACTGATGTTTTCACGCTCAGATATTAACTAAAATAAGCTGTTATTGGTCTAAAATAGAACCATTTCTAAGTAAGTGTTCATAATTTTATTTAATAAACTCATTTTCGTTGCCTCTTATAATCTGGATTAATGAAGGTGTTTGGAACAAATCCGGTGTTTTTACGGTAATATTTCAAGTAAAACAAGCTGTTACTAGACTGAAATACAACTATTTCTAAGTAAGTGTTCATTGTTAATAAACCCATTTTCGTTGCCTCTTATAATCTGGATTAATAAAAAATTTAGTTAATTATATTTTGTACTTTTTATACAGGATGTCCAAAACTAATACACCAAAAATAAGATTGAATAACTTTATTGTTATTTGAGATGACAACAAAAATTGAATACAAATACAAGCATTAGGCTTATAAGTTTTGCTTTGTTGATTGGTTTTTTTTGTTTTATTCTTGTTTGACGAACGAACTGTTGCTGGAAATTCGTAACAACACATGCTACAATAATTGTTTATTCAACAACTCAGAGAAACTTTTGGTTTGTTACAAAGATCTATCTTTCAACAGGATGGAGGCCCGGCATGGCCAAGTGGTTAAAGCACTCGACTCGCAACCTGAGGATCGCGGGCTCGAATCTCCTTCACACCAAACATGCTCCCTTTTTCAGCCGTGAGGGTGTTATATGTGATGTTGAATCACACTGTTTGTCGGTAAAATAGTAGTCCAAGAGTAAACGGTGGGTGGTGATGACTAGCTGTCTTACACGGCTAAATTAGGGACGGCTAGAGCAGATAGTCTTCGTGTAGTTTTGCGCGAAATTAGAAACAAACAAACCAAACAAACGAACAAAATGGGCTACCACCCACTTTGCTCCAGTTGTTAAAGAGTTTTTAAACCAAATATTTCCACAGGGTTTGATTGGTAGGGGAAGACCTATCAAATGGCCCTCTTGTTCATCGTAATTAAAGCTTTTAGATTTTCATCTCTGGGACTTTTTGAAAATAAATGTCCACCACAACAAACCAAAAGACCTTAAAGAACTAAAACATCAGAATTGTAATACTATCCTATCCGTTCCTACTGCTGTGTTGAGAAATGTCTTCTTATAACTTGAATGTAGAATTAGATTAATTGTAGCGAATTGTGGAAGAAGTCGATTAATTATTAAAACTATGAGTTACGAGTCTGCTTCTTGTATTTATATTCAAGTTTTGTTGTTATCTCAAATAACAATAACGTTATTCAACTTTATTTTTGGTATACAAGCATTAATGTTTGGACACTTTGCATTGCTAGAGGACCATAGATGAAAATGTGTTGAAGTAACAATAAAAATTATAACTTCCGTGATGACGATGACCTTAGGAGGTCGAAACGTTGTTCTGTATTTTATTTTGATTAAGATGCTAATATCCATACCAGTCGTCTTGCGAATACATTTTTAAAGGTTATAACTTGATTATTTTTCTGAAGGTTCACACTTTTAATTTTTAAAAAGTTGTTTTGAATGTTATTACTTTGGTATCAGCGAGTAGTTTGGTATCAGCGAGTAGTTTGGTATCAGCAGATAGTTTGGTATCAGCGAGTAGTTTGGTATCAGTTTGGTATCAGCGAGTAGTTTGGTATCAGTTTGGTATCAGCGAGTAGTTTGGTATTACTTTGGTATCAGCGAGTAGTTTGGTATCAGTTTGGTATCAGCGAGACGTTTGGTATTATTTTGGTATCAGCGAGAGTTTGGTATTATTTTGGTATCAGCGAGTAGTTTCACATCTTTTTTTTCTTTACAGAAACTACTTTACTAAGTAATCGAACATAACATAAATTTAGCACAGACTTTCAAAGGCAAAATTCAATCCGATAAGTCTCCTAGTGGCACAGCGGTATATCAGTGGACTCACACTGCTAAAAACCGGGTTTCGATACCCGTGGTGGACAAAGCACAGATAACCCTATGTGTAGCTTTGTGCTTAATTCAAAACAATCAGTCAATCGATCGATGTGGTAAAGCCGCGGTCTGTGAAAGGCGTCCAAAATATGTTCGTGTTGTAATCAATTATTTTAATTAGATACATTCTTGGGTGTTTTCTTCTTTAATTGGATATCATCCAACAATTTAATTATTATTAAAATATTGTGTATTCTTCTGAGATAAAATGCATTAAAATGTTTTTTAACCAAACATGGAATTAAAAACTTATTTAAGCCCAGGAAATGACAGAATTGCTTGGATAATGGCAACATCCAATTTCTATTTTCTAACAATTAATTATCCACGAAGAGTGAAAGGTATCTAACGTTTCTCTTAGTGCACTGTAATAAGAGCATAGCTTGTAAGTTAGAGCATCTAAGCGCTGTTGGAGTTGAAAATATTCAACATGACATGGAAAGAATTTTTACTAACAAACGTATTCAATATAAACAGAATTTTTACTAACAAACCTGCTAAATATAAACAGAATTTTTACTAACAAACCTGTTAAATATAAACAAAATTTTTACTAACAAACCTGTTAAATATAAACAGGATTTTTTACTATCAAACCTGTTAAATATAAACAGAATTTTTTACTAACAAACCTGTTAAATATAAACAGAATTTTTTACTAACAAACCTGTTAAATATAAACAGAATTTTTACTAACAAACCTGTTAAATATAAACAGAATATTTACTAACAAACCTGTTAAATATAAACAGAACTAACAAACCTGTTAAATATAAACAGGATTTTTTACTATCAAACCTGTTAAATATAAACAGAATTTTTTACTAACAAACCTGTTAAATATAAACAGAATTTTTACTAACAAACCTGTTAAATATAAACAGAATATTTACTAACAAACCTGTTAAATATAAACAGGATTTTTTACTAACAAACCTGTTAAATATAAACAGAATATTTACTAACAAACCTGTTAAATATAAACAGAATTTTTACTAACAAATCTGTTAAATATAAACAGAATTTTTTGCTAACAAACCTGTTAAATATAAACAGAATTTTTACTAATAAACCTGTTAAATATAAAAAAAAAATCGCATGGAACTGCTTTAGCCACTAAGTAGCTATAATTTTTTATTTTCAGAGACTTAGAAATATAAAACCTTGTGTATCAGCATAAAACAAAACACCTTTTTTTTTTTATCTCAAGTCTGATAAAACCTGAATAGACGCAAAGTTTAGTCGTATATGATTATGAGAACATTGAAATTTATAGCGTTTAAACTGTGATACATCAAACTATTGTCACCTTACTTAGTTCGTTGTTCAAATAAGGTCAGAAACTACAGATATATTTTTATAACTGTGTTACAAACATCCGGGACGTTGTAGAATGAATGCTCTTATTGACGCCACTATAGCGCAAACCAATTCTAAGAGTGTAAGGACTATTCTTTCCACTTCTGGTGACGATCGGTTCAGCGGTTCCCCAAATGTTTTAAAATAAAGACTAAAAATTTGTGATTACGTAAAATAGATAAATCAATCTCTTACTATTTAATTTTGAGCTGTCTTTTTAAGAAAGAAATTTCATAACAATGAAGACAAAACAAGACAATAGAAGGTTGTTTTAATAATTACTTGGTACAATCTAACGTGGAAGTAAAAACAACATAATAGAATGCTCTGTTAGTAATTACTTGGTACAATCTAATGTACAATTTAATATGAAAAGTAAAAAAAAAGACAATAGAAAGTTGTTTGTTGCTATTGTGTTATTAAGTATGAAGAAATAGGTTTTACTAACTTACTGAGATGAGAGACAGATATTCTGATAACCAAAAGGATGTGCTTTGATAACAGTTTTCAGTTCACAGACCCTGGATTAGATGAATGTTTGTGTCATCTTAAATACATGTTTCCTAGAAAACAAATTTAGAAGCTCGGGAATTTAGTGGTGGCGTCTAGAAATACAGGTTTACTGAATTTATGACTGTGGTAAGAATAACAGGTTCAAAATCATAGCTTTGTAGATAAATCAGACATCAGTTAATATGATGGTGTGTGATATGTGAAAAGAGAACAGTTTATTGACCTCTCGATCATAATAAAAATAAATCTAATGTTAAGAAGAACAACAGCATAACGTTATTTCCATCACATTATCTATAGTGTTGCTTGAAATCTCTTTATATTTATGTTGTTTTTTTCATATTTTATGACATTTGTGGTCAAAACAAAGGTATTGGCTTGTTTATAAAGCATCATACGACAAACATGAGTCACTTTGTACCAAGTTTGAAATACATGATTATTAATAACGTTCCATAACCTTTTTATATTTAATTTTAGTGTCATACATAGTATTGGTTAGTGTTTAATATAACTGATTTAATTGATACTTATTTCTTATAAAGATTATTATAACTAAATATAATATATTTCATAAACTATACTTGTTGCCGGGCTCGGTTTTAATTATCTGTGTATATATGATGTAAGCTAATTTAATCACTATTTAGGCACGATTTAGCTTGTATTCATCATTATTTAAGTACAATGTTGGTTCCTTTCATCAATATATAGGTATAATGTAGGTTTTTTTCCCATCACTGTTTAGGTACAATGTATGTACCTTTCATCTCTATTTAGGTACAATGTATCTTGCTCTAATCAGAAGTTTATGATTCAAGATTTGTATAGCAATTTTCATAGATTACAATTTTTGTTACTGATACATTACTGATAAGTTTAGAGAACATTTAAGTTTTTGGATATGCATAAACGTTTCTGGTAAGTTGTCCTGGTTGTGAAAACAAACACGTCTTTTCTTTAAATCGGTTTACTTCATGTAGTTTTGGCTTCGCACCAATGCTTAGGAAAGAATATTATTGGTTCATATAAGTCAAAGAGCTTGTTTTTTTTTTTATAGGTACTTGTGGTTTGAGAAGCTAATCAGTAGTATGAATACCTACGACTGTGACGTAAAGATGATATAACTAAGTGATTAAATATGCAAAATTAGACAAAATATTATACGTAAGTATAAGTCGGATATTATGGTTATTCAGAAAAGACTGCAATACCAATTCTCAACTTATTGTGGTTAAAGTGACAGTAAACTCACTTTCTTCATTCATCTTGTAATAAAGGAGAAAACAGTCAGGTTATCATTAGTGACTAATCAACAAGTAAACAAATACACGGATAACATTTGTTAAACAATGTAATCAATCAAATATTAGTTATAGAATTGTATTTTGCGTATTCATATTTTACTTACTTATATTTTGCTTTCTCGTATTTTATTTACTTGTATTTTGTTTGCTTATATTTTACTTACTTGTATTTTGTTTGCTTGTATTACTTGTATTTTCGTTACTTATATTTTGCCGACTTGTATTTTAGTTACTTATGTTTTGCTTACTTGTATTTTAGTTACTTATGTTTTGCTTACTTGTATTTTAGTTACTTATGTTTTGCTTACTTGTATTTTTTTTACTTCTTTGTGATAAAATTTCCAAACATGAACGTTGCAATGTGTAAATGACTTTTAACTCATCTTCATATACACATTTTACACTACTTTTGTTATAGAACCCTTTAATCGATTTCTAGAAAATATAAACGAGTTTCATAAAAATCATGAAACGTTTCGCTCTACTCTGTTGAATTATCTATGAACATGGTAGATGTTAGAGTCACACGGGTTAGAATTAGATTATTTTGAATTTTTTCATAACTTAAGAGCTCCAGAACAGTCGCTAACAGAAAGTAAGTGAAGTACTTCATCCTTGTTGTTAGATTAGACTGAATATAGTCTGTTCTCTCACTGAGGATCGTACGTCCATCATAGAACTTGCACAAGATCTGACTTCTAATGGAACTTGATGCTTGAAGTACATACAACTAACTCAGTAATGTGAATTCTTCAGACAATATTAAATTACATCTAGGACGTCGCTTTAGTGACATACACATTTAGGGACAGTTGGCTTGTAAGAACGTCAGTCATTAAGGAACGACGAGGAAAACAGTCCCTGTCTATTGTCATACACAGTTTTACTTTGTTTTTATAGTTCTTGAAATAAACGGAAGGATAAACTTTATTTTTTAACATTTTAAACATGGTATGTCTCAGAAGCTTAAAATATTTTAAAATATATTTCAGCTATTTATTTTGTTGTTGTTTTTTTCTCCCAAATTCATAATTACATACATTGCTGGACAAAACTGAAGCTCAAATGCAGTGTAAGACTAGAGGGAAGGCAGCTAGTCATCACCACCCACCGCCAACTCTTGGGCTACTCTTTTACCAACGAATAGTGGGATTGACCGTAACATTATAATGCCCCAATGGCTTAAAGGGTGAGACTTTTTATTGCGACGAGGATTCGAACCACTCGATCCTCGGATTGCGAGTTGAATGCCCTAATCGCCTGGTCATGCCGGGGAAGTACTTAAGTTTTCGAGAAAAACAAGACTTCCATTGTGAAACTGTGTGCACAATAACAAATTACTTGTTATAAAGCCTAAACTGGTATATGTCTATTTCTGATCCGTCACTTTTTCGTCTTTCTGGTTTTTGTTCTGCAGTTAACTTTTTTACCAGAAAGTGACTGTAAGAACCAAACAAAAGAAGTCTAATAGATTTACCGGACATGGAGGTGATTAGATTTTGGTTAAGAGCTATTAACATCATTAGCTATATGTCATTAATAGAATTCTTTGATGTTACCGACACACATCATATAAAAATTCTTTCTCCCAACACTGTTTTTCTTTTTCGTTTGCTAATTCTTTGATATGCTTCGTCTAAGTTAGATCTCATGTTGATTAGTGGAAACCATTATATTATGACGGAGATATGTTGTAATAGAATAAATGGTTTTTACACCATTAGAGGGAAGTAAAAAACAAATGCATTTACGACGAGCATCGCAAAGAAACAAATTAATTAATTGTTTCATAACATAATTTAAGTTTCCTAAGTTAAAACACCAGTAGAATGAAATCGATCAAAGGGAGTATTAAAGATAGAAATTGAGTTTCTATACCTGCTGTTCACAGAGCACAGAAAGTTCAAAGTGAAGCTTTATGATTTAGATCTAATTAAAAATAACAAAATTTAAGAGAAATATAAATGTGACTAGAAAATAATGATTTTGCCACGTCTTCAAATATCTTAATGACATATATTTCAGGACAACTGATATGGATATTAACACTTTTACTAATAAAGCAGAGAACAACGTTTCGACCTTCTTAGGTCATCTTCATGTTAACCTGTGCTAAAAGTACTGAAATATTTTTGGTACATTGTTTAGTTGAATGCAGTTGTATGATACAACGATTCAGTTTTTAGCGAAACCACTCGGTGGCTCAGTGAGAAGCTTGAGTTCTTATAAAACTGAAACTCGAAGTTCGATCCCTGTAGCAGGTATAGAACGCATAGAAAAACATCGAGCGAAAAAGATGTTAACAGTTAATATTTTTACTTCTTTATAGTTGTTTTTATGACATTGTCGATGTTTGTGGATTCTATACATCACTTAATCTAAAGCTTGAACTAAAATTAATCAATTTTAAATCTTGTTATATTAAACTGGTTAAAACTGTTTGTTAGCTGAATAAACAAACTAATCATTACGTTTGAAAAACTTTCAAATTTGTCCTTGAATATTAATTATTTGAAATTGTTTAACTATTTAATTATGTTGTATTAGACGGTCCGGCATGGCCAGGTGGTTAAGGGACTCGTCTCGTAATCTGAGGGTCGCAGGTTCAAATCCCCGTCACACCAAAGATGCTTGCTCTTTCACATGCGGAGACGTTATAATGTAACTGCCAATCTCACTATTTGTTGGTAAAAGAGTTGGTGGTGAGTGTGATGACTAGCTGCTTTCCCTCTAGTCTTACACTGATAAATTAGGGACGGCTAGCGCAGATAGCCCTCGAGTCGCTTTGCGCAAAATTCACAAACAAACCAATTTTATATTAGATCTGATTTTACTACTTTTTAAATAAATGTGTATCCCTTGAAATGCTAATGAAATAGCTGGGAATATCTTTATATTGAGAGTAAAATATAAATATTTATTGACCTTGTCGTTCGTGTTCCAACTGAGAAAGATGATTGGTGACATTAAACATTTTCTCTTTTTATTCAAAATCGAATAAAGAATCTTGAAGTTAGACCAAAAGTTTTAAACTGAACTTTCCTTTTCAAAACAACTAAATTTCAATAATTATACTGAAAGAGAAATAAATTTCATGTAACAACTACACGGTTTAATATTTAACTAACTTTCATTTTTTACTCGAATTTCCTTATCGCTTTATTCACTTAAACTGGAAGGATCTGACAAAAAAAAGCCATAACTGTAAAAACATATATTTCTTTTTCAACTTTTGTAAAATTTGATTATTAAAAGCCCTAAGTATATACTCCTTAATGCGTAAAACTTCTCTACAGTACCCCTAATCACCACTAAGGAAAATGGACACGTGGATGTTGATACGTTATATGTAAAATTATTATTATTTTTTGTACATTACCTAACAATATTTCGCAAAGGAAGTGGATTAATCCAGGTGTCTGACGACACATTTCTATCTTATGGCATCAACAAAAGAAGAATTCAAAGTGATGTACTAAAATTGTGAGTGCAAGAACGTCGTGTACACTAACTGTTTCTTGGTATTAATTTGTGAATGTATCTAAAGTTTCACTAATGAGGAGAAGTCGCTGTCTTTAGAGTTTATAATATTTGTGATTTTATTATATATGAAATATTAAATCGGCAATTGATTTCAAACTGGTCTTGGAAACATTAATACAAAAGCACCGCATAACTTGTTCATTGATTGACAGATATGATTTAGTATATATACAAGGTTGTTATTTTTTGGTTAAATTTAACCTTCGATTATTTTCTAAATTTCACTACTTTTGGTTTAACTTCAAGGTTGTTAATGCTCTTGTTCTACACAGAAGAAAGATAATTTTATGCCGGATATATTCTTTGTTAAAATGTACATCACATGACCAACAGTTAAGAATCTCCAAACGTACTGGGTTTTAGTTATAAAAACACACATGGTAACGAAACCTTTAAACTGCCAACAGGCGGTATTCCTATTAATTAAAATTTTCCTCTTATATAAAGACTATTTTACAAACAATAAATTCAATTCCTCTCGGTGGACTCAGCAGATAGCCCGATGTGGCTTTGATATAAGAAAAACAAACAACAAAATAACATTTGTAATTACAAAATCGATTTTATTGTTACTACAGCGTACTAAAAATCGTGTTAACGTGAATTATTTATTACGTTTTGAACTTAAAAAGAAATCATCATTATGAAAAGGAAGTCAAATGGCATAAAAATAATTTATTTATAATCACTAGGACGACATCTTAGAAAAGTGGTTATCACTTATATTTAGTTATTTAAAATGCATTTAGAACTAAATTACCCTTGGTAACACTGCACAACAATTTTTTTTAAAAGTTTTGTTTCCTGGAAAGTTTTTGCTGATTGTGACAGGTACCTGGTGGGTATGCACGAATATAGTTTTGGTTTTGCTTCATCACGTAGGAATTCTGAGAAATGGACAGTTAACTGTTTACTGGCAATTAAATACGTTATTGTTTTTATTGAAACGTACCGTTTCATCGAAATTTTCAGTTTTGCTACAATGGAAACACAATATCAGGACAACTGGAATCTGTCAGTGCTTGCTGACTACTGTTGGACACTGCAACGTGATGGGCAAATTTGGATGTGATTTTCGTGATCAGCAGCGAAAAATCTATAAGGAACACCCAACAGTGTTCAAGAAGCAAAAACTTTGTTGTGCAGTGTAATCTAAAAGAGAATATATACCAGTTGACTACGGTACAAGGAAACTGCATACCAATAAACACTATAAAATATTTCATTCTCTCCTACCTCAGTGGAACTTGATAAAATATTTCTTACTGTTCTAACTCGGTACTACTGTTTCAGGAGAACGGGATAAAACTTCGTCATTAGTTCTAGTTCAAGAATTGTTTTTATAAAATCTGTGTACGTGCTTTCTTTCTAAGTGATTCTGGAATATAGTCACAGTTTCGGTAGAGTAAACTTTGTTAAAATGTTTGATAAGCTTTACTGAAATACAGAAGTGTAAGAATTTAGTGACCTTAGTTAAAATGTTTGATAAGCTTTACTGAAATACACAAATATAAAAGTTTAGTGACCTTAGTTAAAATGTGGTATTATGTCCATTGAAAAAAGCTGTACTGAAATACACAAATGTAAGAGTTTAGTGAACTTAGTTCAATATCACAATGTATCAGTGGTCTTGAGTTGTTAAATTTGGGATGAATTGGGTATTGGAGAATCAAGGATACATTATGTATCATCATGCAATACAATAATTTATCTAAACAAGACCATATTATTGGTAAACACTCCATGTTTTAGTTTCTAGGTTGGATTATTG
>NC_134831.1:36303883-36352138 GCF_004210375.1 Tachypleus tridentatus | reverse complement strand
TAATAATGTTAACATTAAAATTATCTGCTTGAATACTGCTACTATATTAAATAGTCTTAACACAAAATAATAGTGTTAATATCAAAATTATCTGCTTTAATACTGCTAATATGTTAAATAGTTGTAACAGAAAATAACATTGTTAATGTCAAAATTACCTGCTTTAATACTGTTAATATGTAATTAGTCTTAACACAAAATGACAGTGTTAATATAAAAATTACCTACTCATATTCTGCTATTATGTGAATGACTTTTAGCCACAATAATGTTGTTGGAATGTGAATAGTGTTTAGAAATTACTACATTGTAAGATTTACTTTATTAAGTGTTAAGGTTCTGTCTTCTAGCTGGTTGCAAGTCCTAACAATACAAACTGTAACCAGTCATTTTTATAACATGGATGCATATATATAGACAGATAAATGAAAATAAAAAAATATTATGTCATTATATTAACATATTTTTCAAATTTTTTTAATCTGTATAATATCAGAGATTGGTGAAATGTAATTGCAAAATGAACTTTTCTCAGTGAATGTAAATTTCACTTATGTATAGACAGTTGTGTGGAACAAATCTTTGTAATATCAACCCAGTTTCACTGATAAAACAGAAATTGAGTGTAGAAAGCCTATTGTTGCTGAAAAACAGAGCTTTAAATTCTTTTCAAATATTTTATTTAATATTATACTAACCTTAAATGTTCTATTCACTTTTTTTACATTCTATTTGTTTCTTGTGTTTAGAAAAAGCATGGTTACTTCACATGTACATAACTGTTAGTATTTGTTACATTTTCTTGCCAAATACTTTGTAGATCATCAGAATGTTTGCAGATTGGTTTATAGTAATCTTCAGTCTTTTTTTAATTTTCAAGTTTTGTTAATTTATATATTTCATATCTCATCTGATATATTTAATAACCATGCTTTTAGTGTAGAATGATAGCTAGCTAAAGGGCTAATAGGAATTTGGGTAACATCTATAGAAATATTGAATACAAGACAATGGATATTATTATTTCACTGTATAGATCACTTGTAAGGCTTCATTTAGAGTACTGTGTACAGTTTTGGGCTCCCTTCTTCAAGAAGTACATTGAATTGTTGAAGAAGCCACTAGGATGATATCTGGGATGGTGGGATTGTCCTGTGAGGAGAGACTAAACTCTCTTAACTTGTTTTCTCTGGAGAGGAGAATGGCACAGGGGATATCATAGAGGTATTTAACATTGTTAAGGGTATTGATAGTATAGATCCATTAAACATTTTGTTTCTAGAAGTGAAAACAATAGAACAAGGGGTCATAAATTCAAATTATGACAGCATAGGAGTTGTTTGCTGTTTAAACAGAACTACTTTTGAAACAAGATGATTGGCTTTTGAAATGAGCTGCCTTCAAGGGTGGTGGAGACATAAAATTTAACTGAGTTCAAGGAAAGCTTGAATTAATGTATGAGTAGTAGGGGTTGGTTATAGTTGGAAACCAGAAGGAGCATCCTTGATCAGCTAATAAGCTTCTTTTTGTCCCATTCAAATTTTATAAAATATATGTTGTTACCTCTGTTATAATGAGTGTAGAAAAAAATAATTCTTGGTATACTTCATAGTCATGCTCTTAATATAGATATTGTTCCTTCTACTGGTATAATGGGATTAGTAAAAAAATACTTGTTGGTATATTTAACACCCATGCTGTTAATATAGATATTGTTGCTATTACTGTCAGAATGAGATAGTAAAAAAGTAATTGTTGGTATATTTAATGCCCATGCGGTTAATATAGATATTGTTGCCACTACTGTTATAATGGGATTAGTAAAAAAAATAATAATTGGTATATTTAAGAACTATGGTGTTAATTATAAATATTGGTGCTACTACTGGTATAACAGGATTAGTAAATAAATAATTGTTGGTATATTTAAGAACTATGCCATTAATGTAGATATTTTTGCTACTACTCATATAATGGAATTAATAACAAAATAATTATTGGCATATTTAAGAACTGTGCTGTTAATGTAGATATTATTGCTACTGGTATATTGGGATTAGTAAAGAATAATTGTTGGTATATTTAAGAACTGTGCTGTTAATGTAGATATTATTGCTACTATTGGTATATTGGGATTAGTAAAGAATAATTGTTGGTATATTTAAGAACTGTGGTGTTAATATAGATATTGTTGCTACTACTGTATAATGGGAATAGTTAAAAAAATAATTGTTTTCTATTAGATTGGATCAGATATTTGTGGGTTTTGGGAAGACACAACAGAAGAATTATGTGCAAGGTGGAACCAAGTTGGTGCATTCTATCCCTTTGCCAGGAACCACAATGCTAAAGGATTCAGAGTAAGTTGCTATTTCTGGTAGTTATACACTATATTTAGTTTTTCTTTCCTTTAGAAACCATAGTGCTAAAGAAGTTTGAGTCCTTTCTTTATTTACCAAACACTTTAGATTTGTCACTTTGTCTTAAAAAAAACAAAAAACAGGCATGTATTTTAGGTATACCTTGAGTATACAGAATAAAACTTTAAAGAAACATTTGAGATTATTAAGGATAAAGATAAAAAAGCATTTCCCACAAATAATAAATGTAGTCTGTGTAAGTTTTTTTATTCTATTATAAATATTTTAATGTTCATGTGAAGATAATTTTGTAACCTGATTTTTTTATAAAAATAAAAAATTGAAGTTTAAGTAACAAATATCGTATAATTTACATAAATTTTAAACTTCAATTTATAACTTTTAGTGTTTTTTCTGGTTATATAGGTCTTGCTGAAGTAGCCTGAGAATCTACAGAACTGATAAAATAAAGATTTTTTAAGGTACATCACACATATCCATGTGCTATCCAATTGAAATATGTTTCTTATGTATACATCTATGTATTACTTTTGGGTTTCTTTCAGGACCAGGATCCAGTTGCAATGGGAGAGGTAGTGACAAAGGCTACACAACAAGCTGTGACTGCTCGCTACCAACTTCTGCCGTATTTGTACACCTTGTTCTACTTGTCTCACACCACAGGTTCAACTGTAGCAAGACCTCTCTTACATGAGTGAGCATGGTTCTTATCCACTCTTTCATTGTGTTCGAAATAAATAATTTAGTTATTCAGGGTCTGATCACTTTAGCAGAAATTATGCTCAATAAATTATTATATTCACCAAATAAGAGTCATGACATAAATTGGTACAGAATCCATAAGGTGCCAGAAGAAGTCTCAGTTAGTATTACTAGACTACTAATATAGTTGGTTCACAGAGCAAGGTGAACAGTAATAGTTATGGTAGATTTTTCTTACAAGTTCCAGTTGACATGTTATGTACATGTCAAAAAGAAGAGACATGATGAGAGTTAACTAGTTGAAACCTCTTACATACCCTACACAGTATTAGTTGTTTAAGAGTTGCTAATCTACATTCACTTGGAAAATAAGATCAAATACATTGTTAAAAACAGTGATAAAGATACTGCAAGGGAAGTAAATGCACTAATTTTGAAGTAAAAGTTAACTTAAGGCAAGAAAAGACATTGAGTAGGAAAACAACCATTCTGGAAAGGAAATAAAAGACATTGCATATGGGAAGTACAATTGCAAACTCACCTAGGAGGTATAAAATTTTCCATGACCTACATATAAACACAAAAAAAATGTACAGGGCGATCCAAAATTATCTTTCCTTTCTGAACATTTATTAACTAACTAACTAAAGAAATACAACTGTTCAGTTTCCAACATCTGTAGTCCATCTGAAACAGTTCTTACTGATATGTCAGTAGGCTTCTACATTGTAGTGGCTCTTGACACATATGACCAATACTTGATTTAAGTTCATGTTTGCTGCAACATGTCCACATTTACAATAGCATAGTTATCTTAATCTTTAGCTCTGTGATATTTGCTACATACACTCAAAAATGAAGTCTAGTAGACTGATGTCTGGCAAACATGGATTTAACCTATTCTACAAGCCAAATGATGTATTAAGATCCTCTTGTATGATTATAATTTTAGGGGAAACTGCACCCACTGGAGTAAAAATAAAAAGAAAAAAAAATATTAATACACACTTTTCTAAATGGGCTGTAAGATGTTGCAAACTGGGATGGTTGTACTTCCTTAGTTATTTAATTATTAAATTTTAAAACAGAGAAGATAATTTGGGCCATCCTGTGTAACTATTTAAATATTACAAGAAAAATGAGGGAGGTATGTATGAGATCATCAGTAAAGAAGAGCAAGTGAAGGGTTAACTGTATTTAATTATTTTACAATGATAAACAGTAAATCTTGATACTTGTAGTAGGCATAGCACATGTAACCCAGTGTGTAGCTTTGTGCTTAACTACAAATAAACAAAAGCGTTTATTACTTCTTTTTCAGCTGTTAGCTAGGCCTTAGAGGGGCAGAACATTAATAAAATGATTGGTTTGATGAAATTATTGATTAAACAATATATTTTGTTTTAAAGTTTTATGGTTCAACTATGTTCTCTAAGAATAGCTTGGACTTGTTCCACATACTGAAAGTTTCATTTGATAACATAGATAATGTATTCATCCTTTATGGTATCCACAAGTAAATACTATATTTATCCTTTATAGTATTCACAAGTAAATAATCTATTTATCCTTTATCATCTCACCGTATGACAAATAAAGAATCTGCTTATTCTTTGTCATCTCACAATGCAACATTTTGTTTATCTCTGTTTATTTTAAAATTAATTACTAGTTTTTCTACTAGATGGAAGTAGGTTAGAGCCAATATTTTAATTGTATCTTATGTAAAAGTAACCAAAACTCTAGATTCCAAAAAATTCTAACTGTTTTTTGTAACTGATGCTATAGCACAGGAGTCAAGAAGAAATATTTAAAATGGTAATTGAAATAAGATAACATGTGATGTAATATTTATACTTTCCATTTACTTTGAAACCATTTTATTTAGATATATAAAAATGTGCGTGTGTGTTTTTTATTAGCAAAGCCACATCAAGCTATCAGCTGAGTCCACCGAGGAGAATCGATCCCCTGATTTTAGTGTTGTAAATCCGTACACTTACCGCTGTGACAGCGGGAGTCGTATATAAAAATGTAATAAATTGTAAAAGAAATCAGTTTAAAAAGATTAACTCTAGTCACAGAATAACTCTTAGAGTTTTTTAAGTCTTTGATAACAATAATGAATGCACCTCTTCCTTATGTAGACCTTCGGCCTTTTGAGCTTAGTTTTGAAGTATATAAATTGATTGATTTGTTTTCAAACTTAGGTTTCCCAAGGATAAAGTTACTCTGGATATTGACTTCCAGTTTCTTTGGGGATCAGCATTGTTAATTTCACCTGCTGTTTTCAAGGTGAGTTAAGTAAGTAAAACAAAACAAAAACAGCTGATGTAGTGCTTGATATTAGTGTCAAAATAAACGTGGAGGAACGGCTATTGTTAATAATAGAGAGGATGTACACGAACACTCATTGTTACTGTTGAATAAACTTGGAAGAACACTTAGTTTTAGAACCAGAATAAGGATGGAAAAACACTCAATGTTAGTGTCAAAATTAACTTGAAAGATCTCTCTGTGTTACTGTCATTTGTTTTATCTTTCGCTCTGTGTTTAACTAAGTACATAAATAGAACACAATAATTGATCACTATCTTAATCTAAGCCTCTGTAATTAGAAAAGTTATAAAAATAAGGCTAAAACACGAATGTGAATCTTATCTCTGAGGTCAGTGAGGTTCTACATAAATGTGAATTCTATTTCTGAGTTCAATGAGGTACTTAATAATTGTGAAGCTTATCTCTGACTTCACTGAAATTATGCGTAAATGAGACTCTTTTCTGGGACTTTAGTGAGGTTCTACATAAATTGAAATCCTATCTCTGAGCTCAATGTGGTTCTACATAAATATTAATCTTATCTCTGAGGTCAGTGAGATTCTACATAAATAAAAATTTTTTTCTCAGTGCCAGTTTTAAAAAAATGTGGTTATATTTTATATAAAATTTACCCAGGTTCTTTAAAGATGGCCGACTCTTGTGCACACTAATTTGAATGTATAATTTCATACTAACAATATTTCAAACATACTTCAAGTACTTATGTGTTAATTCAGTAAGGTATGTTATTTATTTATAATTCCCTTCGTTAATAACATTGGTTATATTATTTAGTATATAGAATGGCATTACTTTTATTTTAGTATATTGTATATTTAAAAGATTATTCTAAATTATTAGGCTAATATATATTTTAATATGCTTAACATATATGTATTTTGAAGTAATTGTAATTCTCCTATGCCGGCCAACCCGTATGAAATAGTATTGAGATTACAGCCTAAAATATCGTTAATGGTGAGGGTATCAACTGATGAATTAGTGCATTTAAATATTTATAATTAGAAATACTTAATAAGATGTATTTATTCTAGGGGCAGACTGAGGTTAAAGCATATTTTCCAAGTGGAAACTGGTTCGACTTTTATACGGTAAGTGTATATTTAAATGTATTTCCTTTTATCTTTTCTTTGTTGATGCGTCTTCACAGAGTATAGTATCAATTATTGGATTTTAAATAAAACTAAATATGAACAGGTTTGCCTACTAGATGATAGATCAAACTGAGAACCCGTTATAAGAACCGTATATAGAGAGTTTTACATTAGCTCAAGCGTAATGACCAAGCAAATTGGAAAACAATTAGTTAATTCTGAAGGTAAGTACTTAAACAATTTGAAAGAGAGAAATTAACATAAATGAAAAACCCTATTATATCTGTTATTACCTATTGGCTGGTAGGTTTTAGAAATAGTGGTGTTTGCTCTGATTACTAGTTACTTTCTAGCCATAAATAGATTCATTTTAGGTTTAATGATAGAATTCATGTTTCACATTAGGGAAACAAAGTTAAGTCAGGTGGAGGTCGCCACATTTCACTGGAAGCACCAATGAACAAAATTAATCTTCATGTTCGTGGAGGACACATACTTCCAATCCAACAGTGCAATCTCACAATTAAAGACAGGTAGGTTACTAAATCGCAGTTGGCCTGTTAGGCACGGTATTGAAGGTGAGGACATGTTATAACACAATAATGAGTCGTGTTTTCTTGGATATTTCTTTAAAATACACCAACAACAAAGTTTGTTTCGATAATTTAATTCATATATATATATATATATGTATAACACTTCAGTCATTCTGTTTTAACACATTTTAAAAAACATTTATTTATATGTTTATAAGATTTTCAGCAGTGTTCTGAAATACTGTTTTAATGAAGAAAGCGATATTAGATTTTAAATCATAGAATAACTTGATACTAGCAGAGACCCACAAATTATTGGTATTTTAAATGAACATTATTTCTTTAATTACAGTATTTCTAGTTAACTCAGGTTTTTATACAACCTACATGTTAAGTTTTGCAAGATGTTTTCTTCTGAATACATTTTTCACATTATAGTACCCATGATTGGCAGAGCACAGATAGTTCATTTGTGTAACTTTTTTGCTTAAATTACAAAGAAAAAAATGTTTCTTAAACAAAGTTGTTAGAACAAGATTTCAAATAAGTATACGTCAACAATTATGGTTCAAAACAAGAACTAATGTTTTTTGTCTTTAAATTATGCATACTATTTTGTTTATCTATTGTTGCTTTTATTAATAATATTGTTATACTAGTTACATATTGAATATAATTCCTTTTTATTTTTACTTGTCCTTTATTTTTATACTATTAAAATAAATATTATTCTGCATTGTTAACTTAAAATTTCTAGTGAGAACTAACTTAATTCTTCTAAGCTGACTGAACCTTATGAGATATTGTTGGGTTTATGGCCAAAAATGTCATTAACAGCATAGGTTCCTAACCAATACATTCTATTCATTATAAATATAAATCTAAGAAAAGTATATTTAATTACCTCTACTGATGGCCAAGTTGATTTTAAGTTTCACTGTATGTATCCAGCTTACTCTAATCTGAAATTATTATTATTATTTTCAAAAAATGCAATTTGTGAATTTCGTTTATGTAAGAATATATTTGTTCATAATATTCAACAGCCGTTTGAATCCAATGGAGTTAATAGTGGCTCCTGATGAAGAAGGGAATGCAGAGGGATCACTTTTCTGGGATGATGGGGAAACCTGGGGTAAGTACATTACATGATAAAGTATACAGACAATACATTGAAGCAGAAGAAAGTAGAAAAGAAGGCAGACACAAAAACCTGATTTAATAACTGACTTGTTACTTTTTCAGTCTTTTGCTTAGAAGGTAAAATAAATTCAGTATAATAAACTTCATAGGGATGGAATGGAATTACAGAAACGTTCTGTGTACACAGCTAGATTGGCTGTAAATTATGTTTCAGAAAACAGGCTTTGTTTTATTCATGTTTGAAAGTGGTTTTAAATTAGTTTGCTTTTTCTTAATTTTTTTATCAACTTAAAGTCAAACAACAGTACTTTATAACTGGTGATTTCTAATAAATTAATACATGTATTTAATATAACCAGTTCATGTTGTTTTTTATGAAAGGTCAGAATATTTTAATTCAGTTACAAAACGTTCAGTCTTAAGTAATGTAAAATTCATACATATTTTAATACCTTACAGTTATTCTCAAATAGCATTATATGTTTCAGATTTTGCTATTCTTAAAGTCATGCATCAGAACAATATATAACTAATATTAATACTGTTACAGAAACTCACAAGAACAACAAGTATTCACTGATACACTTCAAAATGACTCAGGTGAGTAATAGTGCTACATAACCTGAAAAGAAATTACTGTACCACTTGAATGTGACTCAAGTGTAATTATGACAACCAGTCCTTTTACAGCTGTATCTACTTCTGTAGACACAATGAAAACTTTAACCTAATTAATCTACTTGTGTGGATTCATCTGAAGTTCAAGTTCTTGGCTGCGATTAAACTTAGCTTGTTTGAAAGTGATAAATGAAATTGTATGGATGTTTTTGAAATTATATAAATATCTTCAGCAGCATATTTTTTATTCAACTTTAGTAATTTAGAAAACCTAAAGCTTAATATAATTAGTTAGTGTAGCTAGTTAATTCATGCATTTCTAATGAAAGGGTTTTAAGTAAATGCATTATATTTCAGTACTGCAAAGTTAAATGATGCATATTTGTGATAAATGTTAAGGTCAGTATTTGAAAGTTTAAATAGTTGAATTGTGAATGGAACCATTTAAAATTGAACTCAAATTATATATAACAAATTAAGTGTAAAAAAATCAGAAAGTAAATCATTTTAAATGTGATAATTTATTATGTAGAATGACACAACAACTACATTGAACATATATCCCAAGAGGAATGCAGAGAGACTGTCGTTTCTCAAAATTACAATTTTTGACCAATCTAAGCCTCAAACAGTGTCAGTAGATGGTCATAATGAAGACCCCAAAATTTTGGTTGGCTACAATAACACAAATAAGGTAGGTTAACATGATGTTTAACTTATACAAAATATATCACTGTTTTTTTCACTTCAGTTTTGGTTCTAAGCCTAACTTTAGTTATTGAGAGAGTGACTCTGTGTTTATTTGTAAGTTTTATGTGTAATAGCTGGAAAATGTTGCTGTTCTTAGAATTGTATCTGATTACAGTGTGAGAACATATCCATTCACTTCTTTTTTACTTTTATATTTTATTTTATCAGATATAGCTAAGCCTAAATATTCATTAAAATGTAAGTTTCTTTATACACAGACACTCACATATATGTATATAATGTAAACATAAACATTATTTAAACAATTAAATCAATATTTATATCAAAAGGAAGGTAGCAAGATCAAACCCATGATTTTATCAGCTTAACTATCAAAATAATTACATTACACATATGGATTCTCCTGCACAACAAGCATTTGTTGTAACTTACCCCAGTCCAAAGTGTCATAAAACTAGCATATTTTAGATAAAGAGATATAGAAAGTATGTGAATGTTTAATTGTGTGAAGTGGTTATGTGTCTTATATGCAGTGTTGCCTGCTCTGAAAGCATATACCATAGAGAGGAAGTTGACATGCTAATATTATATGAAATAATGTCATTCATTGTAGATTTAATTGATAAAAATTCATTAGCTTTGGATTAGATTCTCCAATCTGTTATAAACTTCATCCTTTCGTGTTTCCTTGGCATAATCTTATTTCTTTATTATTGAAGCTATTATATGTATCTAACAGTTTTACTGACAGGCATATTAAACATTTACAAAAGTCAGTAGTGATAAGTGAAAGTGGAATTCATTTCTACAGATTTACTATATGTATTCTAACTATTTAGTGAGTCCCTCATCTTTTAAATCTGAAAAGAACACTCCAGTTAAGTCACTTTGTCATTATAAAGTGCTGTTAGTTATCATATCTAATGAAAGGGACTTGTTACTTACAATGGCAGTTACACCTCCAACTTTAACATTTAAACAAGTCCTCCTCATATTGCATTTATACCTCGGCACTTGTTCCTTCAGTTTAGACTACCCTTGGGATGATTTAGAAAACAGTATTAACTAAATTTTCTATTTTCATGTACGGATGTAAAACCTATAATTTTTACATTTGAGCACTAAAACGTGCACAGAGTCATGTAAAACATATATTTTTGTAATCTGACATATATTTCAATTATATATTAATAATAATGAACCTCGCCTGTAGTTACATAAAACTTTTCTTCTTTATGCATCATTTTACTGAAAAAGGTATTTCAACAACTACAGATAGTAGCTTAAGGTAACTATTCCATATCTCTTTGTAAGGGAGGGAACAAAGCATCATACATACATGATTGGAAACCTGTATCCCCACACAGTTACAACTTCTAAGGATAGTTACATCCTCTCTGGCTGTGTTTGACTGTCCAAGACATACATTTAGTGGATGAACAGTAGTGTCAATTATCTCATTGGGTAAGAGAAACCAGAGGTAAAACAATAACTTTCAGACAGTTGGGATGTTCTTCTTAAATATATCAATCAAACATTTTACACGCTTCTTAATGTGTTACTGATTTTTGCCCCCATGACCAAAAACTATTATCATTAAATATATTATTTGTAAGTAATAGATTTGTTTCTGAAAATTCAAACAATTTTGAGAACTACTACAAAAATAACTTTTCAAGGATAGGATAAGATGAAATCAACAAAAAAATACCATGGATAATATAACTGCAACTGTCATATAAGTATTTTAATACAATAGTTTTTTTCTAGTTTTAGTTTGTCTACCTTTATGATTTGTTTTACAATGTCATATTTTTTCAAGGTTTAAAATGTTCTATTAAAACATTGAATTGTTTATTTATTTGCATCAACATTAAATTAATTAATTTTATTTTTTGCAGGTACATTAAATTTTTTATTGTTTACAGAAAATTAGTGTTTCATTGTTTATAGGAATGTTAAAGGTTTTTTATTGTTTACAGAAACATTAATTTTTTTATTGTTTTCAGGAACATGATTTTATTTTTTACTAAAAAATTGTTTCCTTGTTACAGGTACTCCACTTGACCAAACTGAATTTAAACATATCTGAGCAGCATGTTATTGTTATCAAAAGCAACACCAGCCAATAGAAAAATTCACAACATGAAGCAGTGCAGATGCTTTGCTTCTACTAAAAACGTTGAAAGGTGTAAAATTAAGAATAAAATCAGTCAATGTTCAATTTAATGAAAGCATCTTCAAGTTCTTCAGTAATTTTCCCCACTCCTTATATGGTTTATAAATTATCCAGGTAATCTTAACTGCCTGTGATAACTAGGAACAGCATACCACATGGGTTAAATAGAAAATTATATTATTAAGTTATTGACAGTGTACCATTTGATTTTAATAAAAAAACCTATAGTAGTAACCTACTGACTGCGTATCACTTGGTTTAAACAGAAAATGGAAGTATTAAGCTAGTGATAATGTTATACTTAGTGTGAATAGAAAATAACACCTAGCCAGTTATGGCATACCTCTTCATATGGATGTATTGTACTAAGGTGTATGCTTCTCCACATTCAAAGACTATTGGCCAAGAATTGAATTGGCACACCTTTGTAATTGTTGGTAAGAAGAAAGAAGAAACCCAATAAATAGTATATGTACTATTCCCTGTAAAACTGTTTACTTTTTCTTACCTTGTAGTTCACAGGAAAAGCCAACTTTAGTAATTTTCTTTGTAATTTCTGTTTTACATTACTTTAAGAGAAAGGAATATGTCTGCATTATTTAGGCACATTAAACATAAAGTAACTGCTGAAAGAACTAGTGCTGCAACAGTCTCAAGGTGGTATCAAGTTGTTAGTCATAATTTGTTTATTCAAGTTTGAAACGGCTCTCCAAAGCACACTGAAAAATAATGTGGTCTCTTTTTAGTACTTTACGAAAGATATAATGTTCATGAAACAATTTATTAATGGCTCATAAACCAATGAATGAGTTGTCTTCTTTTTTTGAGACATTGTGGCTACAATGTGAGCTATGAACTACAATGTGACTTTTATACACTTTATTTTTTTGAATCATAATGAAGTTAAAGGTTGGCATTGTGGTATAATGTGGACTTCGAAGTTGAAGAGCCAGGTTTTAATCCATACAGTGCCATGTAATATTTTCAGCGCATCAAGTGTAATCCCTTAGCATGGACAGAGGGTGGTAGGATGCTGCTAACCTTTGCTCTAATCAGTTATTCAGAATTAGAGTAAAGGACAGAGACACGTAGCTTCCAGAGGTTTGTCATAAAAATTGCAAATACAAAATGCTTAAAAATGATTTCATGGTCTTTAAAAAGTTTAATCGTGAATAAATTTTTTAAATTATTATTTATATTTTATTTTTCAAATTAAGAGATTTCTATATATCTTTAACATTGCACTACCCAAAATTAGTAAGCATTTGAAATGACTTTAAGCTAGTTCACATATTTCTGTTAATATTAAGGTGAAATGTTGATATTTATATAAATAAACAAAATTCAATAGTAATTCGCCATATATTTATTTTTGAATTCCAGATTTTGTACCAAAATAGAGTAGCCATTTTCTTCATAAATTAATTTAATATTTCAAAAACATCACAAATACCCAGCCAGCAGATTTATGCATCATCTAAAGTCCTTCTGTGAAGACTGCTTGTTTTTTTTTATTTTATTTTTAGCCAAGACCTAATGAGATGAAATTGTGTTTATTTCAATGAGCTATATACAAAGTTCATTTACTTTCAAATATTTTGATTACTGTACGATAGAAACAAATTGCAAGATTTAGTTAACACTAATACTGGGAACATAAATTGTAAGTGCGTAACTTAGGCCTACTTCTATATTAGAGTATTGTTTTGGTTTTAAAATTATTATATAACTGTTTTCAAATTCCATACTAAAACTTTAGCTTATTAATTGTCATAGTTATAATAAATAGGTTAAATTTTAAAACAATGAAAAAGAGTCTTTACTAGAATGAAATCACGTCATATAATTTATTTTGTGTTAGGAGAATTGGAAAAAACAACAGGTTTCAAACCTAATCCAAGTTCCACTGTAATCTAATTAATAGTTTTGTCTGTAACTGCTTATCATTAATCGCAAGTTATTAGTCAGATATTAGTTTAGACCCTATTTAGTCATCTCATACTATATATTACTCTCAAGATATTTTATGTTTCTGTAATCTAGGTGACAATTTTGGATCAAACTGTCAAAGTTCCATTGATTTGTAAAGCAGAGCATCAACTTTCACAGTACATGTATGTACAATAATTCACACATTATTTATGAATTAATTTACATGAAACTGAATACTTTTGTTTGTTCTTTTGGTATCTCATTTATATCTAATGTATCCTTGGTTATCTTATTAACATATTTTAACCATAAGTTAGAAATATTAAGTTAAAGAATATCAAAATAAAAACAGTTATCTTTACAGTAATCTCATTAATTAAACCACAATGCTATTATAAAGGTTGGAAAACCTAAATGTTTCAACATTTTTAAAGAAACAGTCTTTTGTGTTTTTCTTGCAGAAGACTACATTTTCAATATTTATTTTTGTAAGATAAATACATATATATAAAGACACACATATAAATTATGTTTGTATATCTAAAGATGGCTGGTATGTGTATTAGCACTTTTACTAATAAAGCAGCGAACAATGTTTCAACCTTCTTAGAAAATCGAAACATTGTTTGCTGCTTTATTAGTAAAAGTGCTAATAATACCCATACCAGCTGTCCTGAGATACATTTTTACTTCAAGTTGGTTTCTAGTCATCACAAATAAATTATGTTTGTATTAAGGATTTTTCTCTCATCACCACTAAAGGCATCTGTATCTTCTGTTTATCAAAGACAGTTTCTATCATCATCTCTGCTACCATCTCTATGAGAAAAATCTTCCTTTTCTGTATTTCCTGTATGTAGGGTGTAAGACAACCATTCTTCTTTATAGGTGGAATATACTTCGACAGTAACAAACTTCTTTTCTTATATACCTAATATCTAGGACACAAGAGATTCCTTCTTATCTATAGATGGTGTATATTTCAATGGAAACAAATTTCCTATTCCCCTAATATCTAGGACATAAGAGATTCCTTCTTATCTATAAATAGGGTGCATCTCGATAGAAACAAACTTCCTATCCTATATTCCAGTCTCTAGGGTACAAAAGATTCTACCCTATAGGTGGAGTATATTTTGATAGAAACAAACTTCTTATCCTATACTGCTGGTATCTAGGACATAAGAGATTATTTCTTATTTATAGGTGGAGGGTAACTCAATAGAAACATACTTCCTATCCTTAATCCCTAGTATTTAGTATATGAGAGATTTATCTATAGTTGTGGTATGTCTCAGTAGAAAGAAATCTTCCTATATTCCTTATATGCAGTGTATAAGATACTCAGTTCCTTCTGTGTGAAGAAGTATAAGACATATTGAGAAAAGTGTGTATTCTTTACTACTGTTCCTTTTCTTAAGAGAAGAGAACAGGGTTTTATTAATAAGGTGTACCTCATCTTTCTCTCTCTGTGAGCATCATACATATAATTGTTTAGCAGAACAAAGCACCTCAGAGCCCCCTACAAAAACTCATGGTTAGTACACACCCCAAGTTGAGATACACTGTCTAAACTCCCTACACAGCATTCTTCTAGGACAACAGTAATAAGTCTTCCAGACACTCAGAACAGTCACGTTTGAAATTCTAACTTGGAAGAAGTTCGGGATAAGGATCTGGATCTTGAAGGTTGTCTAAGATGACATCGAAGTTGGTAGTGCAGCTTTCTCCAAATGGATCAGTTCCTGTCAAAAAGAATCCAAACAAATGAATTAGGTTTCTCCATTTGTTACAGCCTCTTTTTAGTTTATTTAGAAAACATTAATGTTATTAAAGCTTGAAGAGTGGTACTGTATTAACATTTTCTCCTTTTAGTGGATAAAATGGTTTCTCTACTAAATTCCATGTTGCTGAAGATTCAAGAGGTAAGTTATCCTGAGGACGATCCTAAATGGGTACATTAGAATAAGCAGGGTCTCATAATTCAAACACCAGCAATAAGGCTATCACAACCCAAACACCATAAGTGAGAAGGGTGATTTACTTATTCAGAATTGTATTACATTTACATAAAGTAGAATATTTTATGTAATCTAGCTTTACAATTACTAAATTTATAATAATTAATTTTGCCATCTCTATTAAATTATATGGAAAAGTAGAAAGTTTTAACTTACAAACAAATAATATCTATCATATATAAAAGAAAACAAAATAAATTATATATCATGTCTAGCCCTTACCCTTTGTATTTCTTTACCTATTTTTTAAGGTGAGGTTGTCATGGGGATAATCAGATTGTCATGGAGATTGTACCAACCACCCGAATAATACCTTATTTTGGACTAAAATGTAATGAAGGATAACATCTTATGTGCATTTGCTTCAGTTTGTAACTTGAACAATTCTAACCCTACTATCTAGATATTCTAAATATTATTATTAAATCTCATTAGCTGTAGAATAGAACTTACCGACCATCTTAACCTTCACTTTTAAAACACATAGTTGTTCAAGTTTAGTGTATCAAAATGTAAAAGTTGAATGAACTTTTTCAAGGCCAGTTTATTTTAATTCACCCTTCATATTTCCACACATTTGTTATCCAAACAAAATACTTTCCTTCAAAGGATTAGGAAAATAATTTTTGTGATACATTTCAGTTATTAACTAATTGCAAGTTTTGATTTTACACAGTGTTAGATTAAGAAACAAAATTATACAATTTTAATAAATTTCTCTAGCAAAAACTACATCACATATGTAAAAATAATTACATTTCATATTAGCTGAATAATTAATTAGCATTTCGTATCAAAACTTATATTGTAAAAGATTTACAAATTCTATGTTAAAAATAACACAACTAGGGCTTTGGTGTTTGAATGCCTACAACACATGTTCACATTAAAACACCACAGTCATGCTGAGATATAACACAAGATCATGTCAATAAAACACAGTCATTATGTACTGCAGTATAAACTAATGTTAACTTTCTTGTTGAATTAATAAAAAATCACAGTCTTTGAATGGCTATAGAGGAATGTTACTTTTTAACAAGAAAAGGTCATTGTTGTTTGGGTATTTGCTTTGTTTGGCTAGAAAATACCATTGTTGTTTAGGTATTTATCTACTTTCTTTGGGTAGAAAATAACGTTGTTTATGTATATATCTACTTTGCTTTGTTACAAAGGATCTTTGTTGATTAGGTATTTCCCTACTTTTGTTTGGTTAGTAGTGGTCATTCTTGTTTAGGAATGTATCTACTTTCGATAGAAAGGGCTATTACTGTTTTGGTATTTATCCACTCTGTTTGGCTAGAAAAGACCATTGCTGTCCAGGTATTTCCCCACCTTTGTTTCACTAGAAATGGTCATTTTTGTTCAGGTATGTATCTAAGTTTGTTTGGCCACAATTGACTATTGTTTTATAGGTATTTCCCTACCTTTGTTTCACTAGAAATGGTCATTGTTGTTTAGGTATGTATCTACTTTTGTTTGGATAGAAAGGCTAATTGGTTAGGTATGTATATACCTTTGTTTCATTAGAATTGGTGATTGTTGTTTAGGAATGTATCTACTTTGGCTAGAAAAGGTCATTGTTGTTTAGGATGGATCTGCTCTGGCTAGGAAAGGTTATTGTTGTTTAGGTATTTGCCTACCTTGTTTGATTAAGAAGGGTCATTGTTGTTTCAAATATATACCTACTTTATTTGAGTAAAAAGGGTTATTTTTAGGTATGTATCTACTTTTGTTTGGCTAGAAAGGGTCATTGTAGTTTAGGTGTGTATCTACCTTTGTTTGGCTCAAATGAGGCATTGTAGTTTAGGTATTTCCCTACCTTTGTTTGGCTTGAAAGAGTCAGCTGTAGTTTGTTTAGTTCTACAAGTTTCTGATTGAGTAGGAGATAGAGGTAATCTGCTCTGTCCTGATTCTCTTTTGCTTTACTCTCTGCTTCCTCAACACGCTTCTTCAGACGGCTTGTCTCTCCACTGTTGGGTGAACTCTGAGAACAAGAGTTTAATGCTTCTGAGAACTGAACTCTTGTTAAAGTACAACTACCTTAGGTTAAAATAATAAGAGTGTGTGCTCCTTCAGAAAGACAAGAAGCTTAAATAACACCTACTAACATGAGGTAAGTAATGTATATTGAAATAATATACATCTAATAATATATTGGTAAGTAAGTATATAGAAATAAATAAAACATTCTGGTATGAGATAATCAAAAGTTATTTCAGCTACACTTTCAAAAACAAAGAAGTATATTTGAATGAGGGTAAGTTCTTGTTGATCTTGTCAACAGCTACAAAGACATCTCAACCTCACTTAAAAGAAAGTCATATGTTAAAAAAACAAGGTTCATTTTGATTTATCAATACACAGACAAGTTGAATTGAGCTGGCTTCTTCAAGTTGTTAACCTCATGAACAGCATGGTTGTATTTGTACTTACAAGTGGAGATTCGAGCCATGCCAAGTTTTCTTGGTTTTCCAGTATGTCATCTTGGCTGCTGACACTACAGATGTTTTCAGAACTCTTCAATCGTGTACCGAGTTCTGAGTTTTCTCTTCGTAAGCGGATCAGTTCCTCCTCTTGACATGCAATTTTTATATTCAGTTCTGCTAACTGACAGTCAGCTTCCTGAAGAAAAATATGGGGAAATAAAAGCTGCTGATGTGAAATAAATAACAGCAAACTACTGACATGATGTAAAGAATGTGTACATGAGCAGATAAGACTTACTGACATGATGTAAAGAATGTGTACATGAGCAGATAAGACTTACTGACATGATGTAAAGAATGTGTACATGAGCAGATAAGACTTACTGACATGATGTAAAGAATGTGTACAGGAGCAGATAAAACTTGCTGACATGATGTAAAGAATGTGTACAGAAGCAGATAAAACTAATGACATAAGGTGTAAATTCATATACAAATACATAAAACTTATTTGCATGAGGTAAATAATGTATCTAGAAATAAATAGCATGTAATGACATAAAGTAAGTAAGGTGTACAAATATAGATCTTACTGACACCAGATGTATAATTTACCAATGCTGGAAATAAAGACAAATATGGTATTGTTTTTTAACAACATAAACTTTGTTGTCCAAACACAAACTACAAAACAACAGATTGTTCCAGCAATGTAAATACACAGGTGTTGCAAGTTTTATAACAACACAAAATTATTACATATTTCAACTGAAAATTTTGTTTATTTAAATACACTTTCTGCTATGAAGTCACATTTTCATGATGTTGCAGTTCAGGGTTGGTCATGTTGAAAATGAATCATTCTTTATAAAGGTAATTTTTAAAATATTATTTTTACACAGTGCTTGATTGTTAGTTTATGTGACGAAATGCCTTTATTTTATTAATATCGTGTGTATGTAGACTTTGCAAAACTCAATGCAAAGACTGGGTATTGGTCAATTTGTTTTCTGCTCTGTTTTAGCCAAAAATTATTTAATTGCCTTAACTTGAACTCGTAACCATTCAAAATATAATTTTGTGTGCCACAACATAGAAGATGTGTAGGTTTTAACACAATTTTTTACACTTCATACATGTGTAAATAAATGTTGTAAGTATGAAACAAATGGATGACTTTCCTATAATAAACTCATATTATAGCTAATCATATATATATAGGTAAAAATGATTTATCTGTACAAACAAATTTATACAAACCTTTGGAATTATCGTTCTGTTAAGTTCATTATTAATTAGTCAAATACAAATGCCTATGATATGAACTGTACCTGAACCTTAATATTACCCACCTGCCTAATTTCAAGTGTTTTTGCAGCAAGTGTTTTTGCTTGTTTCTTTTCAAGTTCTTCTATTTTCTTTGACTGTTCTTGTTGTGCCTCCTCATTCTTCAAACGGAGATCTGATAGAGACTGAATGAAATTTTAATGATTTGTTGTTATTAATGAAGTATTTCTTGTCTGCAAATGTTACATCACTTTATTTAGAAACAAAATGATCAATTTCCGAATTTTTCACACACCATATTAGAGTGTTAATCTGTACACCATAACACAGACTGCATTGAATACTTACATGGGTGGAGATCACTCAATGAGAAAAAAACTGTAGCAAGGAGAAGTGAGAGGATATTGAGTTATAATTATAAAATCCAGAATGAATATTACTGTAGGGACTATATACACTTACTATATCCTATATGGTTCTAGGACAGTTTGCTACCAGTCTTTTAATTACTAGGGTATTTCTCTACCTGTTCCAGCAGGATGGTTTCCCACTGCACTCAGAAGTTCTTTAACAAATGTCCATCCAAAAATTTGGACTCTGATAAATGCTCTGAAAAAGAAGAGGTTTCAAGCAGAAGAAAAATAGCTGAAAGTGACTGTAGAGACCTTGTTACTGACAAGTATAGAGACATAAGAAGGTTGCTACAGGTTTATGGTTCAGCAAATAAACCCCACTCTTATTGTAGAATTGTTCACAGTCTGAATTGTTTTTAATAAGTTCAAATCTTTTATCACTGTAAATTAAATGTTTTACAACATAATAGCCTGTTTTATATTGCAGGAGTGTTTCTCTAATAAACTAATATTTAAGAAATATTTACTAACACTTAACTTATTGCAGTGGTTGTCTAATGAGCTAATATTGGCAAAATACTTCTTTAATTTGCAGCATTATACTACTGAGTTGTAACCTACTTACTATGTTCACAACATGGTAATACTGAGTTGTAACCAAGGTGTTATATTCACTATATAGTAGTTTAAGAATTATTACCTGGTAGTTACCTTTGCAACATGGTGTTAAGAATTATTACCTAGTTGTTACATTCACAATATAGTAATTTAAGAATTATAACTTAGTTCTTACATTCACAGCATGGTTATACTGAGTTGTAACCCACTTGTTACATTCACAGCATGGTAATACTGAGTTGTAACCTAGTTGTTATATTCACTGCATGGTAGTTTAAATATTACCTGGTTGTTACACTTGCAACATGATGGTAAGAATTATTACCTAGTTGTTACATTTACAGCATGGTTGTTTAAGAATTATTACCCAGTTATTACATTCACACCACGTTAGTTTGATAATTATTACCTAGTTGTTACATTCACACCATGATAGTTTTAGAGTTATTACCTAGTTGTAACATTCACAGCATGGTAATTTGATAATTATTACCTAGTTGTAACATTCACAGCATGGTAATTTGATAATTATTACCTAGTTGTTACATTCACAGCATGTTATATTCTGATCTCTATAATTAGACCTGAACTACCTGGCGCAAGTGCGTGAGCCTTTTGCCTACGTCACTACGAGAGCGTTCCGCTGATTTGAAGTACGTGTAGGTAGGCCAGTACTCCGCCATACTCCTTGATGTGTGGTGAGGATTAGAAATCTTTTCTCATTCCCTTTATTCCCCTTTGTGACGAATATAAACCTCACAGTAATCTCGCTGTATTAAGGCTGCATAAACTTAAATGTTCTAAAATATAGTGATTCACATAATCCAAACGTTCTCTGGTTATGACACCCATGCCTATGTTCGGACCTTATCACACGTGCTACGTATCCTTTAAACAAGAAGAACTTGGCAAAGCGCCAAATATATTGAGTTTTACTATGTCTATCACCTACGGATGTCATGGCAACCTTGACGTCATGTATATAAAAATATGAACCGAATATTTATCTTCTGTTGGGATACTAACCAGGGAAAGACACGAAACATTTTAATTCACGTGAAAGACGACTTTTTATATATGAAAACATGTCTCCCGGTGAGTAAGTTGGAAGTTACGGACTAATAATGCTGAAATCTGGGATTAGATTCCCTGCTGTGGACAATATATATACACCTTACTATTTTATTAAATTTCCATTTCGCAATCATATATAGGTAGAATATTCAACTATAAATTTGTTACGACCGGTAAATGTCAGTCCAGTTGCAGAAATATGGCTGACGTGTGTAATACAGAATTGGTTTATTCACACACACATACCTGAGAGCATCCGCTAGTATAGCGGTAAGTCTACGGATTTACAACACTAAAATCAGGGGTTTGATTCCCCTCGGTGGGTTCAGCAGATAGCCTGAGGTGGCTGTGCTATAAGAAAACACACATACCTAAGCCTCATGCAATAGTACATCATAATCGTTAGAATCTGAGCATGAAATAAAAGGCACTCTTTTGGACTAACTATTCTATTCTCATAAAATATTTTATTTTAAGCCACGATTTGACAAAGTCTATGAATGTGTTTAGCGAACACCTGGACCCGTTGTTATTAAATTTAGCATGTATCCTTAAGGTCCCCCAAGAGCGTGGCCTAGAAACGTTGACGTTCGGATCTGATCTTACCTTATATCCCTTATGATTGGCAAAGTTGCTGGAATAACCACAAATCCTAGAGTATAACCTAGAAGACACTATATCTTTTCTGTGTGCTCTTCGTTGCTCAAGATTAAGCCCCCTCCAGCAAGTCTTCAGATTTACAATGTTAAAATCAGGGAGTTTATTTTATCTCGATGGACACAGCAAGTTTCCTTGTATAAAAATTTGCACAATGAAATATCTACGGGTGAATTAAGCTCCGAATTTTATCTTTATACGCTTTTTGTTAACTGTGAGTCAACAAGGGTGTAGCCACGAAGACATTATTACTAAATGAATGGACACCTTTTAAAGACACAGACATTTCCGTAAACTCTCTCATAAACACTACTGTAAATTGGTTTACGCGCAGTTGTGGTACATTGACATAGTATGTTCTGAAGTAACGTTCTGTTGAAATAATTAATGTATTACTTCTTCATGAGGACAAGATTTCGTTACTCATTCTATTTTTTTATTATTTATCATCCATTCTAAAAACCAGACTACCGTTACTCTCTCTGGAGAACTACTTACTATAGTTCTTTTTTTTTATACTTGCTAAATTTAATCCATCTCATGAATTAACCATCGTTTCTCCTCAAGAATTTAACCCTCTTGCTACTTCTGTTACTCACCATGGAGAATCAACTATTGTTACTCACCCTACCGTTACTTCTTTTGAAGAACTGGCTATTGTTACTCACCTCACCGTTTCTCCTTTTGAAGAAATGACTATTGTTACTTACCTTAACATTACTCCTTCTTCTTGCAGATAAAAAAACGGTAGCTGTAATTCTTAACAAACGGAATTATAATAACAAAATAAATTATGCGAGATACTAATAATTTCAAGTATATTTTCCATGTACAGACATAGCTAGTGTACATATTTATTTTAAACCTTCCTGTTTTTAAGCTTACCTTAATCTCTCTTTCCAATTCAGCGATTTGTGTATCTCGCTCTTCAATCACAGAATCTTTGTGATAATTTTGTTTTGTCAATTCCTCTTGTATTTTTAGGAGATTCATACGTAGTTCAATGTTTTCTTCCGTTGTTGTTTCTTCTTTTTTCTCAAGCTGTTCTATCTTTCTGTCTCCTTCTCGTAATTGTAATTTTAATTTTTCTATTTCCCTCCGTAGCTCTTCTGCTTTCTCCTTATTTAAACTTTCTTCTAAAGTTTTGGAATAATGCTGCACGAATAGATAGGAAACAAATATTTAATCTATCTATGTATATAAAACAACGTTCCTCAACTTTCTAATCACAGAAACTCCTTTTAGGCGTATCTTAAGTATGACACAGACCCTTAAATTGAAACTTTTTAAAGTAGCTGAGTTATTGGGCGTTGTCTTCGTGCAATCTTCACTTACATGTCTAATAACTTAGAACCAATAAATCTGGAAAATTACTGTGTCTAATTAAGCACAAGTAAACCCTTATTTTTCCCATTTTATTTTTTTAACTTGGTTCAATATCGCATATCAGTCGCACAACAATTTCCATCACTAAACAAGAAACTGAAAACTGATCTTTAGGTACGCGTAGAATTTTTTGTATCCGCTAGGTGGTGGTTTATTTGAAAATAATAATAATAAAGATGTTAGTAAATGTTAATAAATTAAAGATATGGCTTCGTGAAGACAAAAGCATACCAAATTAAGCCTAATTCACACTAAGAAAATAGTGTTTGGTTTTATTATATATATCTGTATATATATATTAGTTTTCTATAACCGAAACAAAAATAAATTAAAAAATAATAAATGCTGCACTAATTGAAAAAATACCAGGGTACAAGCTGTAATGTGAGATATAAAATGTACCATATGTTTTGTAGGTAATTGTGGAAGTAGGACCCACATTGCGGTGAGGTTATACACCATCTATAAGTCTTAACCTAGATTCACCAATCTCACATAAAGAAATAAAATAAAGGAGTTGCATTAGATGTAGAAATAGAAATTAGGAGAGTGAGATGTGAGTGCTCAAGCCCACAACGTCCCACATCTATATTACCATTCACTGCCTGCAGACAGTTGTGGGAAGGTGACTGACCTCCAAAGTAAACAAGAAAAAAATTAATTGAAAAATAAGAATAAGAAAAAGATATATCCCCTTTAACACAGCGTAACAATGACAGTGCTACAAACCCCATACTGATGAACGATGATATAACTGGTTATATTTTTTCTGTGTAGGCTAATTTCCGTGGTTTTGCACATATGATATATGTATTTTAAATTTTTATATTCCACAATATGCTTACTTTCTGAGTTTCACCCAGAAAGAGCCACATTATTGCTAAAATGTTTACATAAGAAAAAGTATTTGGTATTTTCAACCAGTGCGACACCTTCTGCAACATATGACTTAAGCGAGCAGGTCAGGCCCTAGTTTAAATCTACCTCTACTAACCACAGGAATGGAAATTAATAAACACCATCCGCAGTCTTAACCGCTACTCTTAATCGAATAACGAAATTGGCTGATACAGTTATAACGTTCTAACAGCAGAAAATGCAGAGCATTTCAGCGTTATTACGTCTCGATTCTTGGACCTTCCGGTTCATATCTCGACACTCCAGCCAGAACACGTTCGATCCAGGAGAATAAAAAAGCTAGACTTAAGACATTTTCTATTGATGGTTGATATTAAGTGAACTAAGAATACTGAATTATTTATATTTCGCTTTATGTGAATTAAAATCAACAAATATTATTCTCCAGGTTGCTATGTTTTGTAAATAATAAAAGCAAAACATGTTTGATGCTCTATCTTTGGTCCCACGTACCTGTTGCAGCTTGTTTTTCTCCTGCTGCATATCCTGGAGTGCAGTCTGGAGAGATCTCTCCCGTTCTTCAGTCTCTATGAGTTTATTTTTAGTTTCGTTTAAGCCCTGAATGCGAGAAGTAGTATTTCAATAAAATACCTAAACAAAGTTTAACTATAACAGGATTATCGGTCGTTAGGATTACGTTGTACGTATATAAAAGCTAGACTTAAGACATTTTCTATTGATGGTTGATGTTAAGTGAACTAAGAATACTGAATTATTTATATTTCGTTTTTATGTGAATTAAAATCAATAAATATTTTCTTTACTAGGCTAGGCTTTACAAAATAGTGATTAAAAACGTAACCATCATAATAGAGTTATATTAGTGATATACAAATAATACTTATCATACTTGAAAACTCACAAACCACTAGAATATCATACTGAGTGAAACTTTAGCCCGATAGCCTAAACACCAACCCACGCTCATTTTACACGTAGAGAAAACAGAAGAGTTAAAAATTACTAAACTTTGGTCTTTCAAACGCTCTTTTTTTTTTCTTTGTTGAGTTGTAAATAATAGAAAGAAACGATTTTAGTTTCTTAAATTCCTATCGATAATTCTCCAATCCATTTTTACGCAACGTTTCGATTAAAGCCTCCAAAAATTCATAAGTCGATTAAATACTTCAAGAAATTTGTCATTGAAGGTTTCGATTGAAGTCTCAAAAAAACACATGATGTATCGTTTTGATTAAAGATTCTAAGAATCTCGTTCAGTTGATCGATCTACCCTTGAGCTGCGCTACCTAATCAGAGATTTTTGTTTTAATTACTGATATTGTCGGTTAAACACCAACTTACTAAACTTGTTCGTCACAGAAATATTTCTTTCTTGAAATCCTTTACAGGATAATCTGTGAGGTTTCAAACATTTGTGTCACGTAGCGCCTAGGATTTAAAAGCTACAAAGAATCGTTAATATTAACTTCAGTCTGATTCGATACATATTTGCAGAGCAAAAGCATTACATTCGATAAAATAAAATTCCGGAGTAAACAAATTATAATTAAATACACGATGAACATAATGATAACAACAAGGAATGTCACTAGGTGCGATAACATAAAACTGATAAATCAAAGCATTTTTATCAGCATAAGTCTGTCTTTGTTTTGTGTTTTTACTTATCTACTGGGTTAGGTTTTTTAGTCCTGATCTATGTAGTTAACATACTGTGATCAATAACCAGTGATAATATTTGTATATATATATATATGTTATAAATGTGTTTACGTATACTAACCTCTTCTAGAGCTTTAATAATAAATTGATTTTGACTTTCATTATCATAGAAGGCGCTACCTATGTCGTCCATGGTTTCTTTTAATTGGCCTATGGAGCTGTACTCTTGCCTCAGTCCGGGCAACAAGAAACGAGAATTATTTTCCTTCATAAGGTTCGCCATCTAAACGTAGTTGTAAAAAAAAATAAACTGATTGCAGAGAAATGAAAGAATAAGCGAACAGCAATACCTTTGTTTTTATCTTGTTTAAAATCTATAACATAACGTTCATTTTTTCCCCTTTTTTTCAGTTAGCTTCAGGAGAAACGTTTTTATTGGTTTAAAAATAACACTACTGCAAGCTAAAAACCTACAGTTGTAGTTTAAAATTAAGTTTAAATTGTAGAGATAATAGTTGAGTAATGATACGGTAACTCTATAGGGAGATGCGCCCAAAGAAAGTATAATCAAACAAAATACAGTAGAATATTATTAGTTATGTGCAGCACGCGCTTTTGTCATACCTCTTACAGAGTTAGAAGAGCCGCTCGTGCACGTAATCCATATAACTTTCGTTTTCAGTTTGAGAATCGAGTCTACCCGATAAAGGAAAATATAAATTTTATGGTCGCACATAAGGGAAAGTTTCAAAGTGACTGCAGAACGATGATTCGATGGTTTCACACGTGTAAGTTAATACGCAGAATCTGATTTGTTTGTTTTATCGTAAAGCTGCACCGTGCCCCGCGACAGGATCTAACTCCGAATCTTACCGTTATAAGTGTCCCACTTACCGCTATATAGCTATGGTATATTTTGTACTGTATATAAAAGCTTACAATTTTGCTAATAAGAAAATATATTGCTTTTAAACGTGTCTAAACTATGAGTTTGTATCTGAAATATTTCGAGGAAATTGACTAGAATATATTAACACCTTTTTTTCACACTGGATACCCTACCAACATCTTTTTTCTTCATACAACTTACCAACATTCTTCTCTTCACACTAGATGACCTACTAACATTTTTCTTGATGAAACTTTGTAGAATGGACAGCAACTTCCTGTTGTTGAAACAAAAGTGTAGAGGACGACGTTTCGAAAGCCTTCCGCCTTTCGTCTTCAAGGATATCCTACCAACATTTTTTTCCACAATGGATATTCTACGAACATTTTTTCTTTTCATACTAGATGTCCTACCAACATTTTTCTTTCCATAGTGTATATCTTACCAACAATTTTCTCTTCACACTAGATATCCTACCAACATTTTTTCTTTCCACAGTGGATATCCTACCAACAGCTTTCTCTTGACACTGGCTATCTTATCAACATTTTTCTTTTCACACTTGATGTCTCACCAACATTTTTCTTCACAGTGGATATCCAGCAACATATTTACTAACTTATTCTATCTATAAATATTTTAATTTACTAACTTATTCTATCTATAAATATTTAAATTTACCAACTGTATCTTTAGTTCTATCTATGAATATTTTAATTTACTAACCGTATCTTTAGTTCTATCTATAAATATTTTAAATTACTAACTGTATCTTTAGTTCTATCTATAAATATTTTAACTTACTAACTGTATCTTTAGTTCTATCTATAAATATTTTAATTTACTAATTGTATCTTTAGTTCTATCTATAAATATTTTAATTTACTAACTGTATCTTTAGTTCTATCTAAGAATATTTTAATTTACTAACTGTATCTTTAGTTTTATCTATAAATATTTTAATTTACCAACTGTATCTTTAGTTCTATCTATAAATATTTTAATTTACTAACTGTATCTTTAGTTCTATCTAAGAATATTTTAATTTATCAACTATATCATCAGATCTGTCTAAGAATATTTTAATTTACTAACTGTATCTTTAGTTCTATCTATAAATATTTAATTTACTAACTGTATCTTTAGTTCTATCTAAGAATATTTTAATTTATCAACTATATCATCAGATCTGTCTAAGAATATTTAAATTTATCAACTGTATCTTTAGTTCCAGGTAAGAATATTTTAATTTACAAATTGTTTCTTCATTTCAATGTAAGAATATTTTACTTTGCTATCTATATTCTGAGTCCATGTGTGTTTCCTTATTTTGGAATTTCACATAACCGGCATAAGAGCTATTTCTATTAGCTGTTCCTACTATTCAGGTGATGAACTAGAAGGCAGGCACTGACCGTCAACTGTCGCAATACTTTTGTCTCATCACTTAGTAGAATTTGGCCATGTATGTATAAAGCACCAACTGCCCTTAAGTATAGAGCGAGAGGGTGCTTTTGCAGCAACGATCCAAGAACCATTAATTATCTGATTTAGTGTCTGGACATGCTAATCACTAAGCTGTGCCTGGTTGTTTTTCATATAGATAAGTACATATAGATGAATATGAATTTTTAGTATATTTAATTTCTTTATGATTAGTTTGTTTATTTTGAATTTCGTGCAAAGCTACAAGAGAGCTATCTGGCTAACCATCTTTAATTTAGGGGTAACGATTATCATATTATAACGCTCCTACGGCTGGAAAAACAAGCATGTTTGATAGGACGGAGATTTGAACCCACGACCCTCAAATCGCGAGTCAAACGCTATAACCACCTTGCCATGCCGGGCCTTTCTTTATGATACATAGATCTAATCAAACGTGTAGCGTCTTACAAATAGTGTCTGTTTCCTTGAAGTATGGTGGAAAACGAATCTGTTTGTGAAATGTTTTAAGTTAACTTAAATGTTACCTTCATTTGAATTTCGAAGGAAACTATATATATACCTCAAACGGTCCTACCATGGCTCTCTACAGCTGGATGTTATCTTGCATCCATCTCATGTAGTTTCATTTATCAGTTATTGTAAACTTGGCGTGACCTGCTGGTTAGGGCATTCGACTCAAAATCTGTGAGTTGCGAGATAGAAACTCGTCGTCAAAGATGCTCACGCATTCAGTCGCGGAGGTGTTATACTGTGACTGACGTTCAATCCCACAATTCATTGATAAAAAAGTAGCGCAAGAGTTAACAGGGAGTAGGTTTAATCAGATGCCTTCCCTATAATACACCATTTTAAAACTGGGAAGAACTAGTGAAGATAGCCCTTAATCCCTTTTGCTCTAATTCAACAAATAAGCAGGTCTTATCCGATATTATTCGATATGTTATGCTATTTAGATGTCGTTTAAAAACAGTGCTAGGTATTATGTTTCACCGAAGACGGTTTTCGAAAGAATGTGGTCTAGTGGTAAGCATGTTAAAATTTCAATCTGAAGGTCTATGATTCGAGTTTCATTCTCGCATTTTGGAGCCGTTTGTATTACAAAATCGACAGGTAATTCCCACGATTCGATTAGAGTAAAAGTTTTTAGTGGGTGGTGTTCAATGTCTGTCTTCCTTCTAGTTTGTCCCATCAAATTTATCGACACCTAGTGCAAGTAGCCTTGAGCAAATTTCCAAAATAAAATTAATATAAAAGACTTTTTTTTAATATACTCATTAAGAAAATAAGAGAGTATATGAAATATCTTGTTGATTTCACCCTTTTAAGTAGTATTATGTCTCCACAGAGAAACACTGTTTTTATATTGTACCCCCTCTTCTTTATCCTTCTTCTAAACACTATTTTTATATTGTACCCCCTCTTCTTTATCCTTCTTCTAAACACTGTTTTTATATTGTACCCTCTCTTCTTTATCCTTCTTCTAAACACTGTTTTTATATTGTACCCCCTCTTCTTTATCCTTCTTCTAAACACTGTTTTTATATTGTACCCTCTCTTCTTTATCCTTCTTCTAAACACTGTTTTTATATTGTACCCTCTCTTCTTTATCCTTCTTCTAAACACTGTTTTTATATTGTACCCCTCTTCTTTATCCTTCTTCTAAACACTTTTCATTCGACCGCCATTTCTTCTTAATGTTTCAGCAGATTAACTTGCAAATTAGTACTATCATACTTTGGTTCAATACGCTTTTCTTCATGTTTTTTGAACGAATCCTTTTTCGGTATTTTATGGAGTCAAATGTCAAACAACCAAAAAATGTATTTTGTACATTTCTGTGCGGTCATATTTTCAGTGATAAGTACGAAAATTAGTACAAATATACGTTTTTATGAGCCCAAAACATTGACATACAAAAAGTTGGATGTGCCTATTTTGAGTCTTTTTAAGGGATTTTGGTCAGTTAATCGGTCTCATTTTGACCAATCGCATATGAAATTTAGTACAAAGATACCTTTCTACAGGTCTCACACATTTACAAATAAAACTTACCTATTTTAATAAATACAAGATAATAATTACTCAGCTATTTTTCGGCCAGTTTACTTAGGATTTAGTACACAGATACTTTTTTCTTCGCATATCTTATTCATATACATATAGAAATGTAGGATATGACCAATTCTGGTCATTTTATGGAGGGAAGGTAAATAAACCCATAATATGATGGATTTTAGTCAATTACTTAGTCTTGTTTCAAACAGTTTGTAGGCAACACACATTGACAAACAAAATTATTGGACTCGACTATTTTGCTGTGTTCTTTGACGATTTTTCTGGTACCAAAATTGGCCTTGTCGAGATTCCATTTGCCCACAGATGTTGGTCTCTCTAATTTTATTTTATAAATCTAGTAAACATTAAATATACAGCAAAACTATTTGGGCAGCATAAATTATATAAACCATAGTTAAGCGCATATGTTGGTATGTATAAGGTTGAGTCTATGGTTTCACAGATGGTTTAGTTTGAAATATAACAGTAATTAGTGGTTCAGTAGAAGTTGCGTGTGGTGGCATTAACAATAACCTAACTCCAAAGACGGAATCTCAGACTGCAATTGAAAGGTGGGGGATAAAAAAGTTCGATGTAGTGTTACGTCGTGTTATTCAGACTTAGTGAGTGGATGATGGTGTTCTTGAAGCGGAGGGGGGGAGCAAGAGATATTTCCACGAGCCTCACTACTCACCATGAAGAAAGTGACAAAAATGTATCTGATGCTTACGGATTAGTCTTTAACATCTGTGCACATGCGAAAGCATAATTAAGAGTCTTCTGGGAGGTTCATGATGACTGCAACGTTATTATTGTTTGTTATATCACAAAACTGAACTGATAGCTCACTATAACAAATATAAACGGCGAAGGGTGCTCTTACTTCTCTTCTTTCTACCATACAGAGTCCTTCAAATTCGTTCTTTGACTTTTCTTCACTCAGGTCGCTTCGAATTGAGCTAAAACGGGGAGTAAAACATGCATAATGATTGGTCAATAATGTCAGTGACCATTGAACATTATATTTATGCTTGAATTTCTGAACAAAATAGCTGTAGGTTTTAATACGTTTTGATAACACAAACGACTGTCCCTTTCTATGAAAAATCTGAACGTAATTCATATTTTATTATCTAATGCCGAAATTTCAAATAAGGCTATAGTTCCATGTCGATCGTGCTTAAACTAGCGTGTCGATTAATTTCCAACTTTTTAATACACCAGTCACGATCTTTACAGGTTCGTGATTTCCCAATCAACTTTTGTAACTATTTTAATTACAATAATGGATCTCTGATTACTATTCATAGGTCTAACTTGTAACGCCAATCGGAACTCGTGCTTAGCACGTTACAAATTATTAACATTTAACAAACCTTTGAACTACTTGAAATTATTAAATGTTTTCGGTTCTCTAATTCGAGACACCTTGAGCCGCTACATTGTACAAAATATCACATAACCAACCAAAAATACGATTATAAAACTTTGAAGGAGTTATTATTAACAGTAGAATTATAAAAAAAATCATTGTTGAAAAGAAAACAGATTTAAAACAATAGTTGCGCAACTCTTGTATATTTTCTAACAAACAAATAATACAAAGGTTACAAAAAACAAACATTAGGGGACGTTATTTGAGTCTCCGTGTGTTTCTTATCACAAAGCCACATCGGGCTATCTGCTGAGCCCACCGAGAGGAATCGACCCCCCCGATTTTAGCGTTATAAATCCGTAGACTTACCGCTGTACTACCGGGGGCAATTAGAGTCTTCATTGTTGTTGTATATAATTAATCAAAAAATTACACTGACCTATCTGTGCCCTACCCACGTCAAGTATCAAAACACGGTTTCTAGCGTTGTAAGTCTTCTACTGTGGGGGAAAAGGGTTTGAGTCTCAAAATTAGTTCATTATTCCTTGTTTATGTCTTTAAAGCTGTGAATTAACCCTTAAACGGCAACCATTATTAACTGATGCTGCTACCTACAACATTCCCGCTGTTTAAGGGTTAATAAAGAAATAACTCTGCAGGTACGCATTCTAAGAATATACCAAAGACGTGTTGTATTAGAAAATGAAGTTATGATACATAGGAAATACAATACGGCATGCTTCCGGAAATACCATTATTATTACACAACAAAACAATTAATATGTTTGTAACACAAGCTGTAAAATTGCACTCTGTATACTCACGATTCATTACAAGATGGCGGTACAGAAATGTTTTCTTTCTGGCCAAGAATTTCCTGCAGCATTCTCAGCTCGCGGAGTGCGTTCTGTAGAAGAACACGAAACTAAGAATTTAAAAGATAAAAACAAGATTTATTTCCGCCGAGTCCCCAAAAGTGTTCTGTTACAAGAATAAATAAAACCAATATTTAGAGTAACAGATGTGTTTATTTCTTGCCTCTGCCTGGAAAAAAAGTTAATTGTCAAACATATAAACGGCTAAAGTTATATTCTACACTTCAGAGAAATGTCTATATATTAAGGCCACGCCCGTTACGCTACGTTAAAACTCCCTTCCACTAAACAACAATATAAATGTCTAGAAACGTCTAATCTAGAACAACAAACCGTTATTGAACCACGATAAAACCTCACTGCTTTTCTTTCCTTCGTCTTCTCTGTGACCTTGTCCTATGAAAAAACATTTTATGACTCAACTATATATAAGTGTATGTGCTTTATGCACTCAGTTTTTATGTTTAAATTATTAATATTTAGTTATGAAATATATACTGCGTTGCAAGCTTAGTACCTATTGTTTCCAGACTCATGGAACTTCATGAGCTATCATTGGGAATATTCTGTAAATCATTTTGTGGTATTACCTGCTTCGAACAAAACCGTTTTATTAAATTTACTACATAATATACTACGTTAGCTTTTAGTTCTAACAGTATTATCTTCCAAAGATGAGAGTTTATTGAAATATATAGTAACCCAGAAACAGATTTCTTCTTCTTTTTTTTTAATGTTTAGATACAATATTCGTTTTAACTGGACGTTTTAAATTTTGAAAATTTTGGAGCTGTTCAACTCTATACTTAGCACAGTTCATTTTTTTTTTTTTTTTTTTTTTTCACCATTTTATTGAGTTCCAGACGAATAAACCAGAGATACCCAACTTGTATTCTCCGTAGAATAACACAGATCGTGTTTTGGAATACGCTTATCACAGTAACCCGGCAAAGCAATATGAGTACAATAATATAAAGAGTTTGTTTGTTTGTTTGTTTGTTTGGGAATTTCGCACAAAGCTACTCGAGGGCTATCTGTGCTAGCCGTCCCTAATTTAGCAGTGTAAGACTAGAAGGAAGGCAGCTAGTCATCACCACCCACCGCCAACTCTTGGGCTACTCTTTTACCAACGAAAAGTGGGATTGACCGTCACATTATACACCCCCACGGCTGGGAGGGCGAGCATGTTTAGCGCGACGCGGGCGCGAACCCGCGACCCTCGGATTACGAGTCGCACGCCTTACGCGCTAGGCCATGCCGGGCCCAATATAAAGAGAAGGTATAGCAGAGAAAGGATCGGTCAATAGCGTGTGACGTCACCAGGCAAGTTATGGTAGCGGTAGTTTTAATTTCTACTTTACCTGCATTTATTATTCACTGCTACTTCTGCTAAATTTCTAGATCTAACCTATGACTCAAAATTAACGTGGCTACCACATATTAAAAATGTACTGATACGAATCTGGAAAAGAGCAAACTATGCAAGAAGTCTTTCAGGTAAAATCCAAGGAACATCACCAGACAACATACTTAAAATCTACAAAACGTACATTAGACCAACAATAGAATATGCATCACCTGCCTGGATTAACATAGCACCCACACATGTACAGAAATTTCAACGTATACAAAATTCTGTACTAACTTCAGCATACAAAGTACCACGTAGCACCTCAACCACATTCATGCACAAGTATGCAACCATAGATACAATAGCTGAGAGACTCTTGCATAATTCTCTAAAATATTTCAATAAGAACTGGCATAAAAATGACTTAATGTGTGATCTCGACAGATATCACGTACATGATGTAAATGGTCCTAAATACCTCTCCCCTTTTAACATATATTTAAGAAATGTAACACAAGCTGGCCACTATGCACTAGACACTTAGTCCTTGTTTCTTTTTAATTTTATAATTATTATTTTCTTTTTAATCATTATTATTTTTTTATTTATTTTTTCGCTTTTTGAATTATTATTACTTTCTTTTTTGTGTGTGTGTATGTGTTACTACAAGTAATAGTAGCATTCTCTCAATCGAGAAAAAGGAGAAAAATACAATATATATATATATATATATATATATATATATATATGAAAATACAAAAAAATATATATATGGAAAGAAAATTAAATGAAGAAAAAAAAACAAAAAAAACTTCTTGTTCGTCCATGCATGGACTGAGCCCTGAAATGGACCTGAGTATGATGTTATACTTTTACTCTGGCCCAAAGCTTTAAAAAAAAAAAAAAACCCCTAAAGACAGACGCTATAATCGTTCGGGAGGGAGGAAGAGGTCAAATGTACCTGACCCTCCTGGGTATTTAACAACATCAATACCCAAATACCCACACAGTCAAACTTGGAACTTATTCACTGCTCTTTATGAAAAATACCGAAGTGTGAAATGAACAATTCATATACGAGAAATAATTATTTAATACACTAGTTAGCATGATAATATTAAATTTAATGTCAAATACTATTACACTGGGGTATTCCATAATAGTTAACCTGAAGATGACCTAAGAAAGTCAAAACGTTGTTCTCTGCTTTATTAGTAAAAGTTTTAATACCATTACCAGCCGTCCTGAGATACAATAATTTGGTTTGTTATGAATTTTATGCAGAGATGTACAAGGAATATCTGCGTTAGCCGCTCCCTAATTTAAGCAGCTAATCATTACCACCCACCGCCAACTGTTAAACTACTCTTTTACCAACGAATGGTGGGATTGAATGCCACATTATAACGCATCCACTGATAAAGGGTGAGTGCGTTGGTGAGACGGGATTCGAACCCGAAACATTCAGATTGCGAATCAAGCGCCCTAACCAACAGGCCATGCCAAACTATTATAGAATAGAAGTGCTATACACAATGTCAGAACTCTAAAATTATAAACTTACTTTGACATGATAATCGTTAAATGTGCCAAGGTAAAAGACCTAAACATTGATAGCGTATATAAAACTTTAATTATATACAAATATAAAAGAAGACGTGTTGCTGTTGGTAACAATTAAAGAACTAATAGTTTTACAGAATATTTTTACTACACACGTGCGACTTGGGCTACCTGAAGACTGGTTTGTACAAACACGTATACACCCCAGTTGTCAGTGGAAAATTATGTAGCAAGTCATATTCTTGAAATGTTTCTAAACTGCTTTTAGGTACACAATGCTGCTGTACAGCAATTTACCAACCTAATTATCTGCTGTTCCGTTAGGGTTGTTTAATGTTAACTATTTCAACATAATAGTAACACTACAGTGTAGTGCCGTAGTTTTGCGTTAGCTACTTAGAGAAACTTATGTTCTGCTTAACATATTGTAAACAGGCTTAATGTTGTTTCAATTATGACTTATCAGTGGATATTTTACACATTACCAGATGCACTGCAAATAAGCTTAATTTGTGTGTGTGTGATAAGGTACCTGTGAATACCCTTAACAGTACCTGATATTCTATAATTAGACTTAATTTTGTTTTCGTCATAAGGTATCCGTGAATATTTTACACAGTACTTGGTATCCTGTAAATAGGCTTCATTGTGTTTTCGACATAAGGTATCCGTGAATATTTTACACAATACTTGGTATCCTGTAAAAAGGCTTAATTTTGTTTTCGTCATAAGGTATCCGTGAATATTTTACACAATACTTGGTATCCTGTAAATAGGTTTAATTTTGTTTTCGTTATAAGGTATCCGTGAATATTTTACACAATACTTGTTATCCTGTAAATAGGCTTAATTTTGTTTTCGTCATAAGGTATCTGTGAATATTTTACACAGTACTTGGTATCCTGTAAATAGGCTTCATTGTGTTTTCGTCATAAGGTATCCGTGAATATTTTACACAATACTTGGCATCCTGTAAAAAGGCTTAATTTTGTTTTCGTCATAAGGTATCCGTGAATATTTTACACAATACTTGGTATCCTGTAAAAAGGCTTAATTTTGTTTTCGTCATAAGGTATCCGTGAATATTTTACACAATACTTGGTATCCTGTAAATAGGCTTAATTTTGTTTTCGTCATAAGGTATCTGTGAATATTTTACACAATACTTGGTATCCTGTAAATAGGCTTAATTTTGTTTTCGTCATAAGGTATCTGTGAATATTTTACACAATACTTGATATCCTGTAAATAGGCTTAATTTTGTTTTTGTCATCAGGTATCCGTGAATATTTTACACAATACTTTGTATCCTGTAAATAGGCTTAGTTTTGTTTTCGTCAAAAGGTATCTGCAAATATTTTATTCAACGCCTGATATCTAGTAAATAGGCTTAATTCTGTTTTTATGATAATGTATCGGTGATGTTCGTAAGCAGGTAGCTTGGTGACGTCAAGAGTTCAGAGGACGATTTAGCTCCAAGATCACACAATTCCGCGTGATTTGTGACACAAAGATACACTTTGTCTCTTATCATCGTACCTGAAACTCCAGTTGCAAAATAGCATCATTACACGAAAAAATTCAAATGGATATTAGAAAAACACAATTAAATACTACATAGTTAACTCATCTATAAAAGAAGAAAAGCGGGGAAGTTTGTTTTTGAATTTCGCACAAAGCTACTCGAGTGCTATCTGTGCTAGCCGTCCCTAATTTAGCAGTGTAAGACTAGAGGGAAGGCAGCTAGTCATCACCACCCACCGCCAACTCTTGGGCTACTCTTTTATCAACGAATAGTGGGATTGACCGTCACATTATAACGCCCCCACGGCTGGGAGAGTGAACATGTTTGGCGCGAGGAGGATGCGAACCCACGACCCTCAGATTACGAGTCGCACGCCTTAACACGTTTGTACATGCCGGGCCAAGTGGGAAAACGGTTTTGGTCACTTGATTGTCTTTCCCTACAATTAGTTTAACCATTTATTTATACTTAACAATTCTATATTTCATTCTTTTTTTAATGTGTTGGTAATGTATCGGAATACTCGGTCAGTATTGTTAAGTTTCCTATTTCAGATTTACTTATTCATTGTTAAGACTACATAACTGTTTCTTACCATTCTTCTTTCTTTTGTCATTTCTATTGTCTTCCTCAAGTCTTCCAGGTCTTGTGACGCCTGACCGTACTCAAGTCCACGCTGGCATTAAATAGAGATTTGTGAATACTTCTATATTCTCAACTTTCTTTACCGACACTCGGACACTACTATTCTGTTAACATATATTTACCAACACTTGGACACTAATATTCTGTTAACCTATATTTACCAATACTAAGACACTACTATTCTCTTAACATATATTTACCAATACTTGGACACTACTAGTCTGTTAACCTATATTTACCAATACTTGGACACTACTATTCTGTTAACTTATTTTCGCAACTCGATGAACATTGTAATTCTTTTACCTTAATTTATCACTATTCGGACACTAATATTCTGTTAACCTATAATTACCAATACTTGGATACTATTATTCTGTTAAACTATAATTACCAATACTTGGATACTATTATTCTGTTAGCCTATAATTACCAATACTTGGATACTATTATTCTGTTAACCTATAATTAACAATACTTGGATACTAATATCCTGTTAACTTATATTTACTTACGCTTGGACACTATTAATCTGTTAACCTATATTTACCAATACATGGACACTACCATTCTGTTAACTCATTTTCACAAATCGATGGACACTGTAATTCTCTTGCCTTAATTTATTACTATCCATACACTAATATTCTGTTAACCTATCTTTATTCTATGTACATGTGGATTGGGGTTCAAGGTACTCACACTACAATATATACCAGTTAATATTTGTACAGTTGCCTTTTTGGTAGCCCACATGTAGATCTACAGTAACTTATGACCTTTAACTTTGTTTGCAGCAATACTTACTTGAGATTTCCGAATTTTTGAAGAGTGTTCTTGGATGCTGAGAACATCTGTGTCTGCTGAAGACATCGGAGTTGATTTTTTCGAGCTTTTTCCTCTGAAAAACGAGTATAAGAGGACAAGATTGTGTTTGTTTGTTTGTTTTGAATTTTCGCGCAAAGATACACAAGGGCTATCTGCGCTAGCCGTCCCTAATTTTGCATTGTAAGATTAGAAGAAAGACAGTCATCACCACCCAACGCCAGCTCTTGGGCTACTCTTTTACCAACGAATAATGGGGTTGACCGTCACATTATAACGCCCTCACGGCTGAAAGGGTCAGCATGTTTGGTGTGACGAGGATTCGAACCCACGATCCTCAGATAATGAGTCGAGTGCCCTAACCACCTGGCCATGCGGAGCCCAAGAATGAAGTAAAGTTGTTTTATCAATAAATAAACGCACATATGATATCACTAAATAGCAAACAAATTTTCCAAGCATTCCATATTTTTCTGTTTAATGAGAAATTATCGCTATTAAACTTTGTAAGAAAGAAAGGGATACACCTTACGTCAGTGTTTGTTCGCTTTCTGTTTAATATGCGTGCTAATTCTACTGCAGTATCCTCTGTTTCTAATTGTAATGTTTTAGAAGAAGTGGGACACAATTGTGATTACTCTGATTTGAACGTGCTAACTTTGCTGAAATAAATAAACATTATTTTCGGTTTTTCTTTTATCAAAGTGGTTTAGTGGGAAGAAAAACAATAGAACGTGCAACGACACAGAATAACATAACGTCACTTCCTCTACGATTAGAAATAGTGTTCGCCTAAGTTTATGTTTAACAGTAATCATGTACTGTAGTATAATAACATATATAAAATTTCCAGGGAGAGCGTAGTTCATCAGATCAAATAAGTCGAATTCTAATGTTTGCTGCTGTAAATTCTCTGTAATACACAGAATACATCTGTCAATACCTCTATATAACTTAGTGACTAAATATTTTGACTTATTTCCTACGGAAAAACTATACAATAATATAGTGTAGAACACTTTGTTCTGTAGTCAAAGGCTTTTTCCATGACGTTAGTCTATAGAGGTTGCAGTCAAGTGTTGAACATGACTTGGTAACTGTGATATGAAACATTTAAAAATGAACTCGTTTTTTTCAATTTCTTTCATAAGAATTTTATTTCCAAATCCCATCACAGTATTATGATAAATATCAATATATTTTTTCTTCCTAATGCTAACTCTTGACCTTATTAATAAACCTTGCCTAAGCCAACTGAAAGTAGCTTTTATTTTTTGTTTAATGTTATTTAACAAAGAAGTTGTAAGTATTATTAATTAAGGATAGGGTAAATAGCTAATCTTAATAACACAGTAACGAAAATAATACTTTTTTATGCTCTTGTTAGCTCATTTATGCCAAGTATAAATGTTCAAACAATAATTTTTTTATCAAACTTTGGGACAGTTTCATATCAATACAGAGTTTACAACGTATTTTTCTTCTGGTTCACATACAATATTCATTTGGGTAAAATAAACAAATCTATGTATCAACAGGAAGATATTCATGAAATAAGAATCTCTCATAAGACTAACTTAGCCAATGACATTTTACGTGAAGGTCCTACCTTTTAGTGAAGCTTTTGATCGAAAGTAATCGCTCTAATCTCATTCTTAGCTCCATCACGAAGAATAAGTTGTGTCACAATGTCCTTTACTGTTTGTGATACCTCTTACTTCTCGTCTTGTTTTACACGAGTGAACTAATTGTGGATGGCCTAAGCAATTCTAAGCTGCCTGAGCTATTCTACCAACTGCCCCGTCTTAATAAAGTTCATTGTGAGGTCACTTGTGTCAACACGCCAAGTCAAAGTACTTACTACTGCTGTGAAAGTTTATCGTCTGTGATTCATTAGATATATCTCCCCAAACACAAAAAAACAACAATGATAATGACTATGATACTAACCGCTCTAGGAAACTAGAGTATTGTTAAGATAATATATGAAGCTTAGCTAAATAACCGAAGACGTTTCAGGTCTGAAAACATAAAAAAACAAAAAAAGTTGTGCGTGAACGTTGGTGAAAATCATGTCGATTTGATTTATCAAAATTTTCAAACCTGCTTTAGACATTTTCAGCATCAGAATGTTTTTTGTAAGGAGATTAAGTTTATCAAGAAGCTGTCGCTAATACAACTATCTCAAAATTAATGTGATAATTTAATCCTAGTTCTAGATTTTGCATCATAAAAAAAGAATAAAAATCAGCATGCCTAATGACAAAGAATATTGACTTTGTAAAGTTATTACCGGTCAGATATTGTTATTAACCCTAGAATGACTGACAGGGAAATAGAGAGCCAAATAACATTACTAATTCTAGAAGTATTGATACCTATATACCTCATTAATTTTTTTTTCAAAATTATGTATGTGCCAAAGAAATTGTACATTCCTGAATGTGGTTTTTTCAGGGTCTTTAATGGTATATGAGTTATATATGTCAACAAAGTGTAAACAAAAACAACATGAATGTTTTAATTAATTATTCTGATATAATATTGCTCATCGTGATACAATATGTACACATTACTTATGGTATACAAACAGATAATCTGAGGATCAGTACTTCAGTAAGATTTTACTCACCAGCTATAGGCCCGGCATGGCCAGGTGGGTTAAGGCATTCGACCCGTAATCTGAGGGTCGCTGGTTCGAATCCCAGTCGCACCATCATGCTCGCCCTTTCAGCGTTATAATGTACAACCAATCCCACTATTCGTTTGCCAAAGAGTAGCTTAAGAGTTGGCGGTGGGTGGTGATGTCTAGCTGCCTTCCCTCTAGTCTTACACTGCAAAATTAGGAACGATTAGCGCAGATAGCCTTCATGTAGCTTTGCGCGAAGTTACAAACAAAACACCACCTATAACACCCCAGGTTTAGAACTAGCGTTAACATTTTAATTTATGCAACTTCCTTCTATCATAATAAAATACCAACGTCCTTAATATGTTGTTGTTGTTTTTTTTAAAACAAACCACTGTAATGTTCCACAGAACACGGGTGAGTGAACTGAGAACATAACAGATAAAAATGGATTAGGTACAAGTAGCGGACATTGAGTAAATAAACTAAGAAATATAGTACAGTAGCTCAATATTACACAATTCTATTGAAAACTCGAAATGGGGAAATTTTGAAACTTAAAAAAAACAACGTAAATGAACAGGCAGTTATTAAGAATTAAAAACAATATAGCATGTCATACCTGAATGTTAAAACAGTTGTTTGTTTTTTGAATTTCGCACAAAGCTACTCGCGTTGTTTGTTTCTTTGAATTTCGCACAAAACTACTCGAGGGCTATCTGTGCTAGCCGTCCCTAATTTAGCAGTGTAAGACTAGAGGAAAGGCAGCTGGTCATCACCACCCACCGCCAACTCTTGGGCTACTCTTTTACCAACGAATAGTGGGATTGACCGTCACATTATAACGCTCCCATGGCTGAAAGGGCGAGCATGTTTGGCGCGACGGGGATGCGAAGCCGCGACCCTCAGATTACGAGTCGCACGCCTTAACACGCTTGGCCATGCCGGGCCAAAATGTTAAAACAAACAGAACAGATAGTTTGAAATAATAAGGTCATTTAAACAGTCAGTAATTAAATACTGAAAAAACAAGTGAAACAAAACAGAGCTACAACCGAAGAAAACTCGTTATTCCTTGCTCAGTATTGTTTACTGTTTCAGTACAATTATTGTTGAATATTTAAGTAGAGTTATTGTTTAATGTACAAACTCAGTTGTAATCTCTTTAAGTACAATTACTATTAATTCTATAAGTACAGTTATTGTTGACTTTATAAATACAGTTATTACTACCTATAGGCTCAGTTGCATCATGTTGTACATATGAGAGAATAAAACGCCTCTGTAATAGTTTGTTTTGATTTAATTTGTTTGGAATTTCGCGCAAAGCTACACGTAGGCTATCTGCGCTAACCGTCCCTAATTTTGCAATGTAAGTCTAGAGGGAAGGCAGCTAGCCATCACCACCCACCGTCAACTCTTGAGCTACTCTTTTACCAACAAATTGTGGGATTGATCGTCACATTATAACGCTCACACGGCTGAACGAGCGAGCATGTTTTGGTGTGACGGGGATTCGAACTCGAGATCCTAAAATTACGAGTAAAGTGTCTTAACCACCTAGCCACACCGAGCCCTCTGTAATAATACTAAAAGTGATATTTCTTGCCGAAATATTTGGATATTTTCAGTAAAAGAGTATTGATTACCACAAAGCTTGTATCATGTAATAACACCTTAATCAGTTAAGTGCTATGTAGAAGTAAGACCTCAGTGGGTTAAATGCGATATGTTAATATTTCGGTAAGTAATCACATAGTAATTCATTGGTGATTGTCATATAAGAACACTTCGGTGGGATACGCGCCATACAGTAATACCTCTGGAGTTAAGTATTGTGTAGTAATACGTTAAGAAGTTATATATGTATATATCATCAATGTGAAGTCTCTATAAATGTTGTTTGCAATAGCAAGAAAAGTTTAAAAATTGACATACAAATATGTTCACCAGCTGAGTAAACATGTGTATCCTATGCGATTAAACAAACAGTGTTTAACAAATATATCTATATATATATATGTACACCAACGCTTTATTAAGAGCTTACTTTTCGTACTTATAAGGAGTTTCTATCTGGTTGGCTTCTCTATGAAGATCGTTATGCTGTCTCATAATCTCTGCGTTGAGTTTAATCTTGTGCTCTTGACTCGTGTTGTTCACGCTGTCATTTATCCGACTGTTTTCAATCTTCTGTTTGGGTTCAGTTTCGGTTTTGAAAGACGGCACCCACTTCCTGTTGTTTGGATCAACCTCCTGTTCTGTGCTTCCACAAACGTCATGTCTCATGTCTACATGTTCTCTAGTTAAATTGTCTCCTTCCTCATCGACTTCTTTCCATAATAAATGCTTCTCAGAAATATCACAGTTTTTCTGAATAATAGCTGCTCCGTGATCCACGGTGGCGCCTTCTGGTGGATTAATGTTTGGATTTAGTGCATATTCTTCAACGTCTTCTTCCTGTGGAATAGCTACCGGTACGATATCCCTACTTGAAGTAATGTTAGACGTGTAACAACATTCTATACTGTTGGATTCAATAACAGAATAATCATTCAGTGTTGTCCCTGATTCTCCTTTGTCCCTCTTTACACTACTAATTTCATATTGAACTTCTTCATCTTCCGTACAGCTTGATCTATATTTTCTTACGTCACTTTCTATCGAACTTCCACTTTCTTCGTGTTCTACTCTTCTTAAAGACCAGCTGTTCTCCTCATCTTTACTCCTTTCAGAAGAAGGATTTTTTGTGCACATCGAATCTTCTGGTGTTTTGGTATTATCTTCGATATCCTGACAAACTACAGTTTTCACTTTAATATGGTCATTTTTTGGATTCGCCGCCATATTCTTTTTCAAAACTTTCGCATTTAGAAATTTTGAATATTTGATGTTTATTCGTTGAGGAATTTGAATGATCAACTTCCCTTGTTTCAATAGAAACCAAAATTCTGTTTTCATCCACTGCTTCTTTAGCAACACCATATAATTTTTGTTCCTGCTCTATTATATTATTGCTGTAACCACGAGCTCCCACGTGATTAAAGTTGACGTCTTCTGGCTTAAACGACTCTTTTTTCCCTTCTGTAGATGTGGATAACACGAGAACGTTACAATCAAACTCTCCCCCTGGATATGTTTGTATCTTTCTTTTCTGGTGCTGTATTTCCGTACAATTTTTTTTCAGGTTCAGAACAGTTTGAAATCATCCAAGAATCATGAAGATTCCTTTCAAACCATTCTGGTTCATTTGATGTCTTTTCCAATATCGGACTTTCGCTGACTAAGATCTCGTTTAACGAAAACTCCTGGTTAGCAAATGTATTCTCAACGTACTCTCGACCACGGGAATCTACCTTGTGAATCAGCTTCCCAGACTGGTCGAAGTCCTCGTGAATATCTGAAATCTCGTTACCTCGTGGCCAGCCACACGGTTTCTTATCAGCATCCTCGTTATCAAAGCTATGTGTTGTGACATATTGAGAATGAGGTGTTTGTCTATTGTTTTCAGTATCTCTAATCCGATTATTTTCTTGTGTATCATTATCAACCTTTGTATTTTTTTCAGGCTCGTTATTATCCATTTCATTTTGACTTAAAAGACTTGTCAAAAATACTTGTCTGCTCTGTCGTTGACTCTTTTTGGTTTTATTTATTTCGTCAGTCTGGTCAACTAGCGGCATCTGGTGAAAAGATGAAAAGTTAGAACACATTTCTAGACAATTGATTTTACCTTTGTTAACGAGCGTTTCTTCCTTTGGCGAAGGAAGACAGTTTCCCAGGTTATGTTTACTGGAAGCTTCAGAACCGTCTGCAGAGTGAATTTCTTTCTCTTTCTGGTGTAGACTTGCGTCCGCACGTACGCAGTGCCCTTCCGTTAGTTGAGGTAGATGATTTACATAGTCTGTAAGATTCAGGGCTGAATCCCCATAACTGTTCCAGTCAGACGCGTCGTGAAACCTCTCACTGTCAGGAAAGTGTACAGCTACATTACTATTCTGTATATTTTCATTATTTCCGACAGTTGACTCCATTTCCTTATAAGGCTTCTCTGGTGACCTCAGAATACAAAGAATTTCGTCTTCTTCGCTTTCGACAGTTGCGGTGTTATCGCACAGATGACCTCGTTCTAATATTATTTCAATATCAGAATCAAGAGATCCATGAAATCTTTGGAATTTCGATGCAAAATCTAATTTATAATCATAAAAAGAATGCATCCGATCAATAGAGGGCAGGAGGAACTGAGAGAAGATGAACTGTTTTTTGCTTCGTTTGAGTCCAAAGCTCCGCGGTGGACTATCTGTGTTATGCTTACTGCGGGAATCAAATCTCGATTTTTTAGCGTTATAAGTTCTTAAGCTTACCGCTGAGCTACCGAATGGCGAAGACTCATTGACCTGGTAATTAACATTCTCTAAGTTGTCCTTACCCTCAATTCCCTTAACATTTAATACACGATCTAAATTGTCTTTGTGTGTTCTTGTGTGATCCAAACTTTTGCATCGTGTATCTTTTACAAACCCAGAGATACATAAGTTACTGCCCTCAGGGGTACAGTAGACGGATTTATTACCCACCATTAATTCATCACTCGTGGTGGTTAGGAAAGAACAAAGGGAGGATGAGCGTCGCAGTTTGTTAGGATTGGTCATTTCGTTCTCTAGATTGTCCACATCTTCATTTCTTAGCCCTTCACTAGTTATGTGAATCACTGGCAGGTTCGGACGTTCATCAAAATCTCTATTGAAATCATCTCTGTAAGTTGTTCTGGTACTTGGTAAATCGGTGTTTTCACAAGTTATCTGATAAGGTCTAAAAGTTTCTACCTTAACTGCGGATGTGGCACTTTCCACTAGGCTTACTCCACCAGCGGCAGGTGTGGTACTTTCAATAAGTCCTTGTTGGAGTCGATTACCAGATAGAAAGATTCGTGGGGAAATTTGATACTTTAGCCAGTTGTTAGTTTCATCATCTACATCAAGAGCAGAAATTTGCAAGGACAAATTCTTGGTAGAATTTTCTGTTACATCATCTTGTTCGTCATAATCACTGTCCGTGGAAAGGTACAGAGTTTTCCTGGAAGAAACTTCTGGAACGACGTTCTGCGGAGGAGGTCCGTCCAGAAGAGATTGATCGAAGGCTGGATTGCCTGGATAAAGATTCATTCCCTTCTTGTAATGGATCAAGTAAATCAACTCGTTGGTACTGACGGTGAAATGGATTGATGTTATCTGGTCTAGAGATTTCTATGTTGTTTTCAGAAGATAATTTGTCATGGTTACCACCGAGGTTTTGATGGATTTGAGATTCACTATGTAGACTTAGAACCGTTGCCGTTCGCAACAAAGGAAACTTTCGTTTAGGTTTTGTTTGCTTTGGCTTTTAACACTTGAGGAATTAACTTCGGTAACTTCAGTCTTGGGCATTTGACTGTCATCAATGCTATTTCTTCTTTTGGACAACAGCTTTGTTCTCACAGAATCTCGCGAGAGCTCAAGTGACTTCAGTATCCTGTAATCCATTTGGCGCAAATTTTCTGAGTGTAATCTTTGAAGCCTATACTGGATGGACGATGAAAAGCGGTTTGGAACATCAGGATTGACTTTTCCTGTTATTCCCAGGTTCTCTAAGATATCTTCGGCGGTGCTTGTAGCACCGATATCCAAAACGAGACTGGAATTCAAACTGGTATCCATGGATGATTCACTTTCGATGCTTGTCGTTCTGTAAACACGAAACGCCTGACGAAGCGAAGTGAGTCGACGTTCGGTTTCGTTACCTATCCCTTCTCTTTTCAGTCGATTTTCGTGAAATTCTATAATTTGAGAAAATAATGATTTTTCTTCCTTCCAGTGAGATGGTGACTGTTCATCCATTTTTCTAAAAACAACAACAAATATATATATATATGTTGGTGGAGGGGCATTAAATTAATCGCAAACTATTGTAATTACAGCATTCGTTTACAAAAGTAATCCATAAATTATACTGACACTTTTCCTACGTCAGTAATTTTAACGTGCAACATAAAAACTGCATCTCTGTTAGACCCCTTTAATATATCTCCTACTCTATCAGTTATATCCTCAACCTGTACCTCTGGGTAGCATAATGTGATTCTTTTCTCCCTATTTACCCCACAGACTCCACATTCCTTGTCAAGGAATCACCTGTAGCTGTAACGTCCTTATCATCCATATCTTTATTTAGCCCTTTTGTTTTCCTTCCTTCCAATAGTTTCTTACCTGCAAAAGGCAAGGGATGCAATTTGTTGTTCAACAGAACAGGCACATTGTAACTAAATTCACTACTTCTTACTCTAGTATTACTCTCTCTAACTTCATGAAACTCATTGTTATCTGATGTATCCCTTAGATGTAAAAGCTTAAACTTATTGTTATCTGAAGTATCCCTTACATGTAAAATCATAAACTTATTGTTATCTGAAGTATCCCTTACATGTAAAATCATGAACTCATTGTTATCTGATGTATCCCTTACATGTAAAATCATGAACTCATTGTTATCTGATGTATCCCTTACATGTAAAATCATAAACTCATTGTTATCTGATGTATCCCTCACATGTAAAATCATGAAGTCATTGTTATCTGATGTATCCCTTACATGTAAAATCATAAACTCATTGTTATCTGATGTATCCCTCACATGTAAAATCATAAACTCATTGTTATCTGATGTATCCCTTACATGTAAAATCATAAACTCATTGTTATCTGATGTATCCTTACATGTAAAATCATAAACTCATTGTTATCTGATGTATCCCTTCATGTAAAATCATAAAACTCATTGTTATCTGATGTATCCCTTACATGTAAAATCATAAACTCATTGTTATCTGATGTATCCCTTACATGTAAAATCATAAACTCATTGTTATCTGATGTATCCCTTACATGTAAAATCATAAACTCATTGTTATCTGATGTATCCCTTACATGTAAAATCATAAACTCATTGTTATCTGATGTATCCCTTACATGTAAAATCATAAACTCATTGTTATCTGGTATCCCTTACAATGTAAAATCATAAAACTCTTCTT